>NW_007735031.1:62874-70911 GCF_000696425.1 Galeopterus variegatus
CCACTGGGCCGGCCCCACAATGTGAGATTTCTGATTGCAACCATGAAGTTAAATGGAAGGAATATTCAAGGTCCTTTTTTCATATTTCCATATGAAAAGAAACCTAGAAGTAATCCAGTCATGGGGCATCCATACAGCACATAGCTTACCATATAAATTAAGATGCTTCTGAAATGAAAAAGGATGTTATTTAAAATGGTGTCAGGACAACAGTTTAATGCACTACCATTTATGTATTTTTGCTTTAGTTGCCTGTGCCTTTGTAGTCTTGCTCATAAAAGCACTTCCCAGTCTTATTTCATGTTGTGTTTCCCCTATGTTTTCTTCTAGTAGTTTCATAGTTTTGAGTTTTAAATTTAGCTCTTTAATCCATTTTGAATTTATTTTTGTGTATGGTGAGAGACAGGGATCTAGTTCCAATCTTCTGCATGTGCATACCCAGTTTTCCCAGCACCAATTGTTGAAGAGGCTGTCCTTCCCTCACTGTATATTTTTGGCACCTTTGTGGAAAATCAATTGGATGTAAGCACATGGATTTATTTTGGGGCTCTCTATTCTACTCCATTGGTCAAAATGTCTATTTTTATGCCAGAACCATGCTGTTTTGGTTATGATAGCTTTATAGTATATTTTGAAATCAGGGAGTGTAATGCCTCCCACTTTGTTCATTTGGTTCAAGATTGCTTTTGCTATATGGGTCCTTTGTGGTTCCATACAAATTTGAAGTTTTTTTCTCTATTCCTGTGAAGAGTATGATTGGTATTTTGATATGGATTGCATTGAATGTGCAGATTGCTTTGGGTAATCTATATTACCAAATCCATTTTGATGATGTTAATGCTCTGACCCATGAATATGGGATACCTTTCCATTAATTTGTGTCCTCTTCAATTTTTTTCACCCATGCTTCGTGGTTTTCTTTGTAGAAGTCTTTGGGTGTAAACTTGGAAGTGTGCTGTTGTCCAGATGTCCATTTTACCCCAAGGAAACTCTAGTCTAGATAATTGACTTCACTAACAGAAACAAGGACTGTTCAGAAGGTATGTTTCAAGGATAAACTCTCAGGGACAACTTTGGAACTACAATCTAGCTTTCTCATGGTTAACTGCAAAGATCATACAATATTAAATTGTGAATGTGATATTATTCAATGATCTATAGAATAAGGCTTCTAGCATACATCAGCCATTCTTTTTTCTCTTAACTTCTCATAATGTTCTTGAGGCATAGACACAACTTTGATTGTTTTTGTAACTGTGATCAGGGACTGCGATATGTTGAATTAGCAATCAAAAAAATGCTCTATCCCTTCAAAATGGCACCATGTCCAGGCAGTTTCACAGGTGAATCTTACTAAAATTTCAATAAAGGAATACCCTTAACTTTGTAAACTTCTTCAAAAACATAAAAAGGGTGAAAACTTCTTAACTCACTTTCTAATGTTAGTGAACCTTTCATACAAACTTATCTATGTGCATTTTGCAAGTCTGAACTATTTCTTTATATTTTCAAACAAATGCATGAAAAAAAATGCCACAATACAACCATAAAATAATATAGCTTATTATTATCTTATCCTACATTCAGGATAAACTTTTTTAACCATAAAACCACAGCAGGAATACATAATTATAAAGAGTGATACGTTATACTATATAAAATTTACATATATATATGTAAACCCATAAACAAACCTGAATACAAAATCAACACCAGCACATGGTATTATACTTGCAACACACAAATCTGCTTTTGTGTTTGCTGACATTATAATTATCCCTCCCCTTTATGGTCTAGACAAGAGGTTGGTAAAGTTTTTTCCATAAAGAGGAAGGCAGTAAATATTTTTAGCTAAGTGGTCTATAGGGTCTCTATTGCACCTACTCAATTCTGCAATTGCAGCAGAAAGAAGCTATATGCATCTGTAAGGGGATGTGCATGGCTGTGTTCCAATAAAATGTTATTTACAAAAATAGGCTGTGGGCTGTGAAATGCAGGTTTTGATACATGGGATGATACATGGGTTCTTTTAATTGCATGAGTTTGAAGTTTCAGAGGAACTGAAGACAGACTGGTTAAATGTTTTATTTGCCCTGTATTCATTATCAAATGTTATTTCCCAACAAGATTTATATGCTTTCAGCCTTCTCTCTGAAGATGAGAAACTTTAATTATCTAAAGTGTCCCAAACCCCGTCAATGGCATTGCTCCCTAAATATTGATGGATGTGCAAACAGAAAAGAAGGGAGACATCAAACTTCAACCAAGACTCTCCAGAGGTGATGGGGGCTACTGCTCTGAAAGCAATGGATGTGGATCTTTTCCTAAACTTTCCAGGGCTGGGAATTGTTAGCTTATGTTATGTGAAATCCAATCAGACCTATACTCAGGCAAGTAACATTCTAAATTCCTAAATAAATGTTGGGAGTCACATATAGCCAAAGGGACTCCAATAGCTGGTTTAACTGTTAAAGAGGCAATGCAAATAAGGCCATAAATTTTTGCTAGTCTTCTGTCCCATAAGATGGACAAATCACTGCATGACAGTGACCAGATGCTCTGGCCCCATAACAATCACCTGTTGGTTGACAGAAAGAGGGCTTTCCTAAATCCACAGCCAAAAATCAAACACCCTAATAAGAATAAGGTGGGATCAAAATGAAAAGGAAGGGCAAATAAACCTATAAGCTGTTCATTATCTCCACTATTTAGAAAATAAAAATCAGAGCAATCAGCTGTCACCTTTAAAAAAGATTTTGTAATTGCAAAAACATAAAATAACAATAACAGAAATAACAGACAATTTTGGCACGGGTCGAGTGGTAAGCTCCATGCTGTACACTGTACATGGGGATTTACTTATTTATTTATTCTTTAATAATAAAGCCTGTCATTTATTTATTTGTTTGTTTGTTTGTTTGTCTTATCACTATACAACGTAGTTGATTTTCGTGGCCCTTTACCAATTCCTCTCTTTCCCCCATCATCAATGTCATATCTGTTCTCTTAAGTTCAAGGAATTATTGTGATTGTTGTGTCCTCTTTAAAATTTATTTATTTGTTTATTTATTTATATTTATTAGCTCTCACATATAAGTGAGGACATGCAGTATTTCTCTTTCTGTGCCTCGCTTATTTCACTTAACAAAATCCTGTCTAAGTTCCTCCATGTTGCTGTGAATGGTAGAATTTTATTCTGTTTTACAGCAGAGTAGTATTCCATTGGGTAGATACACCATATTTTCCATATCTACTCGTCCAGTGATGGGCATTTAGGCTGGTTCCAAGTCTTGGCTACTGGAAATAGCACTGTAATAAACACAAGAGGGCAGATATCCCTTCAACTTGATGATTTCCACTCCTTTGGGATTATATCCAGCAATGTGATAGCTGGGTCATATGTCAGTTCTATCTGAAGTTGTTTGAGGAATCTCCATACCATTTTAGATTGTAGAAACTTCCTATAGGCAAAAGTGAAGAGGAAACAAGACAATTGGAATTTTACATGCCGTTGTGAAGAAGGGATATTGTGTATCACTCCATTTCTGTTGCTTATAACAGAATATCTGAAACTGGGTAATTCATAAAGAAATACAATGTTTGTCTTTCAGTTTTGGAGGCTGGGGAGTCCAAAGTGCAGGGAAGACATCTGGTGAGGTCTTTCTTCTTGGTGGTGACTCTACAGCAATGCAGAGTATTACATGGTGAGAATGGGCTGAGCAAGAGAGAGCTGACCTGTTCACTCACTCTCCTTATAAATCCATCAGAAACATGCCGGTCACTCCATGAATGGATCAATCTTTTCAGAAGGGCATGGTCCTCACAATCTAATCACCTCTTAAAGGCCCCACCTTTCAAATACCATGGGCTGAGCAAGAGAGAGCTGACCTGTTCACTCACTCTCCTTATAAATCCATCAGAAACATGCCCGTCACTCCATGAATGGATCAATCCTTTCAGAAGGGCATGGTCCTCACAATCTAATCACCTCTTAAAGGCCCCACCTTTCAAATACCATAATTGGATTTCCCAACCTCATTGCACTGTCACAATGGCGGTCAAGTTTCCAATACACAAACTTCTGGGGTACACATTTAACCAGTAGCAGGGATATTATGGCTTTACCAGAGTAAGCAAAATAAGTTGGAAATAAGACCAGAAAGGTAACAGAATTCCAGATCAAGTGAGGACTTTAGGCCATTGTAAGGAATTTAACTCTTATTTTGAGTGAGAAGGGAAAGCAGACAAGGGATTTAAGCAGGGAAGGAACACAATCCAACCTACATGTTAGGAGAATTGACCTGGCTGCTGAGTTGGGAACAGGCCTCTTAGTGGCAGGTTGACTGTACGTCCTGGGGAAGAGATGAAGGGGCTTGCACCAGGTTGGGTTGGAGAAGATACTGAGATGTGGTCACATTCTGGATTTGTTTTGACGCTGGCTGAAGCATGCGTGAGAAAGAAGGAATGTGTGGATGACTCCATTTATTTCTGGCCTCAGTCACTTGAAGAATAGAGTTGCCATTTTCCAATTTGGGGAAGAACAGATGGTGAAGAATGAAGTGACTAGAGAGGATGAGGGCCACGGCAGGGCTACTGCAGAAACTAAAGCCTTAGGTTGATAGAAAATTTTGGCTTCTTAAAGATTTTTTTTTTACATTTAATTTTATTTATTTTTCTTTTTTTAATTTTAATTTATCAATACACCATGCAGTTGATTTTCGTGTCCCTTTACCAATTCCTCCTTTCCCCCCTNTCTGGTGAGGTCTTTCTTCTTGGTGGTGACTCTACAGCAATGCAGAGTATTACATGGTGAGAATGGGCTGAGCAAGAGAGAGCTGACCTGTTCACTCACTCTCCTTATAAATCCATCAGAAACATGCCCGTCACTCCATGAATGGATCAATCCTTTCAGAAGGGCATGGTCCTCACAATCTAATCACCTCTTAAAGGCCCCACCTTTCAAATACCATAATTGGATTTCCCAACCTCATTGCACTGTCACAATGGCGGTCAAGTTTCCAATACACAAACTTCTGGGGTACACATTTAACCAGTAGCAGGGATATTATGGCTTTACCAGAGTAAGCAAAATAAGTTGGAAATAAGACCAGAAAGGTAACAGAATTCCAGATCAAGTGAGGACTTTAGGCCATTGTAAGGAATTTAACTCTTATTTTGAGTGAGAAGGGAAAGCAGACAAGGGATTTAAGCAGGGAAGGAACACAATCCAACCTACATGTTAGGAGAATTGACCTGGCTGCTGAGTTGGGAACAGGCCTCTTAGTGGCAGGTTGACTGTACGTCCTGGGGAAGAGATGAAGGGGCTTGCACCAGGTTGGGTTGGAGAAGATACTGAGATGTGGTCACATTCTGGATTTGTTTTGACGCTGGCTGAAGCATGCGTGAGAAAGAAGGAATGTGTGGATGACTCCATTTATTTCTGGCCTCAGTCACTTGAAGAATAGAGTTGCCATTTTCCAATTTGGGGAAGAACAGATGGTGAAGAATGAAGTGACTAGAGAGGATGAGGGCCACGGCAGGGCTACTGCAGAAACTAAAGCCTTAGGTTGATAGAAAATTTTGGCTTCTTAAAGATTTTTTTTTTACATTTAATTTTATTTATTTTTCTTTTTTTAATTTTAATTTATCAATACACCATGCAGTTGATTTTCGTGTCCCTTTACCAATTCCTCCTTTCCCCCCTTCCTTTCCACCTCCCCCATCAACATCCTATCTGTTCACTTGTCTTAACAAGTTCAAGGACTTGTTGTGATTGTTGTGTCTTTGTCCTCCCCATCCCCCAGTGTATTTGTATATTTATTCATTTATTTTTATTTAGCTCCCACAAATAAGTGAGAACACAGGGTATTTCTCTTTCTGTGCCTGGCTTATTTCACTTAATATAATTTTCTCTAAGTCCATCCATGTTGCTTCGAATGGTAGTATTTCATTTTTTTTTAAAGTAGAGTAATTTTCTGTTGTGTGGATTTAAATTATATTCTATTGGCATAAAGGACCTATCTTGCAAAAGCTGTATCTCCTCCTTATTCTGATTCTACATGACCCAATTACAAGACAATCATCTCTCTTACTTATAGGTATACCCAGAGCTTCAGGATGAAGCTAATTTGCTCCAGCACCTAAAATTTTGCTTCCAGCTTCCGTAAACCTTGATAGGCACAGAATCTGAGCCCCAGTAAATAATTTGGTGACAATTTAACTAGTGTTTACTCAACCAAATGCCTGGCAGAGAATAAATAATCAAGAAAAGTAGGGGTTTTTTGGGTCTTAAATTACTGTCTACCTATTATAAATCATACTCCTGAAGAATACTGTGAATATGGGAAATGCCTACAAAATACTTAGTGTAAACTTAATAAAAAATATAAGTTAATGCATATACAAAATCTCTAGAGGTTTGTGTGTTAAAATGTAAAAGGACTAGTGTTTTGCAACCACTTATTAAGAGTAATCAACTTCCAAGCCCAGGGTAGGGGAGATCTAATTGCCCACCATCTTTATCATCATTTCAACCAACTCAACAATTTAGAGTGTGAACAGTAGCACACTGCTTCTTTAGACATTACTCTTCAGTTAAGTGATTTTGGATGGCATAAAAATATGAAAAAAAAATGTTCAAATGGGCTTTTAAATAATGATGTATATTGTTCTATTGAACTGGAATTCACATGTAGGGCAATTTTCTGGGTTGGCTTAACCAGAAATGTCTCCTCCATTTTTGCTGAGATTCCTTGCCTTTCACTGAGCACTGGCTTCATTTTCAGGCTGCTCCCCTTGATAGGGCCAAAATGGCTGCAGAATTCCAGTCGTTACACCCTTACTCCACCGTGTGCCTAGAAGAGAGAAAGTGTTCCTGCCTGAGCATGATAAGCAACAGTCCCAGTATTACTTCTTATTGGAAGAATTGGGTCACATGTCCACCATGTGCTGATTGGTTTAAGCCAACTGAGGTACATCACACCAGCAGGGAAAGGTTCAGCCTCCATCGAGGTATATGGGCTACGTGATTACCAGGTGGATATTAAAACAAAAATATGGGTGACATTAAAAAGGGGAATTAAATGGATCATGGACTGGCAACCTACAATGTATTCATGTTAAACACCCACATGCAACTGTCAGTTCACGTTAAACACACACACATGCAATTTGTTTTCACCTCTAAGTAATCACATCCATGCATAAATATTTGTTCACAAATATGCATTAGTTGTTGCAGTAGGCAGCATCTAAGATGGCCCCAAATTAACCTTCACTTGTNACCCAGAGCTTCAGGATGAAGCTAATTTGCTCCAGCACCTAAAATTTTGCTTCCAGCTTCCCTAAACATTGATAGGCACAGAATCTGAGCCCCAGTAAATAATTTGATGACAATTTAACTAGTGTTTACTCAACCAAATGCCTGGCAGAGAATAAATAATCAAGAAAAGTAGAGGTTTTTTTGGTCTTAAATTACTGTCTACCTATTATAAATCATACTCCTGAAGAATACTATGAATATGAGAAATGCCTACAAAATACTTAGTGTAAACTTAATAAAAAATATAAGTTAATGCATATACAAAATCTCTAGAGGTTTGTGTGTTAAAATATAAAAGGACTAGTGTTTTGCAACCACTTATTAAGAGTAATCAACTTCCAAGCCCAGGGTAGGGGAGATCTAATTGCCCACCATCTTTATCATCATTTCAACCAACTCAACAATTTAGAGTGTGAACAGTGACACACGGCTTCTTTAGACATTACTCTTCAGTTAAGTGATTTTGGATGGCATAAAAATATGAAAAAAAATGTTCAAACGGGCTTTTAAATAATGATGTATATTGTTCTATTGAACTGGAATTCATATGTAGGGCAGTTTTCTGAGTTGGCTTAACCAGAAAGGTCCCCTCCGGTTTGCTGAGATTCCTTGCCTTTCACTGAGCATTGGCTTCATTGTCAGGCTGCTCCCCTTAATAGGGCCAAAATGGCTGCAGAATTCCAGTCGTTACACCCTTACTCCACCGTGTGCCTAGA
>NW_007735031.1:71643-74501 GCF_000696425.1 Galeopterus variegatus
TCATCTCTCATTTTATTCCTCTGAGGGACACAGTCTGCAATCTTGGAGATGCCCTCTGGTGGAATCCACATATAAAAGAACTGCTTTTCCTGGCCAACAGTGAGTGAAGACTCGAGGCTGGCCAGAAGCAAGGTCAGTGAGCCTGGAAGCAGATGCTTCCCTGATCGTTTCTTCAGATGAAATGCAAGATTCTGGCTGACACTTAACTGCAACCATGCAGGAGCCCCTAAACCAGAAGACGTAGACCATTGGCTCCTAGATCCCTGACATGCAGAATCTATGAGGTGAATAATTGTTGATGTTGCTAAATTTGGGGGGAAGCTTTCATGAAGTACATACTAACTACTAATACAATTATGATATCTAGAAATTGGAAACCATTTCAATATGCAATATTCAGGGTTTGCTCAGTCAAATTATGCTATGTCTACATGATAAGAAAGTTGAGACATACCCTGAGTAATCCCATTGACTTACTTCCTGAGTGGGTAACCATGTCTGAGAAACTTAGCTTTCCATGAGGCTGTGGATTGAATGTCTCCCCAAACTCAATGAAGCTTAAATTATGTCCCCCAAAGTTCAAGGAATTCGAAACTTGGTCCCCACTGTAACTCTTGAGGGTGGGAAATCTTATTACAGTAATTGAAAGGTGGAGCCTTGAAGAGGTGATTGGATTGTAGGACCGTGCAGTAGTGAATGGATTAATAATGGTGGTCAGGGGTGTGGTTCTGAGGGCTTTAAAAGAAGAGCACATTAGAAGTTCTCTCTCTCTCTGCTCTGCCATTTTCTGCCATGTGAGCTCCCTGGGTCACTGTCACCACCACCAACACCCTCACCAGATGTGTTCCCTGGACTTTGGAGTTCCCACCTCTGAAAGTACAAGCACTAAATTTAATTTTCTTTATAAATTACCCAGTTCCAGGCATTTCGTTATAAGTTCTCTTAAAATAATAATACGTATTTCCTAAGGTTATTGTGAAGACTAAAGGGCACAATCCATTCATCAACAAAGTGCCTGGCAGAGAAAAAAATAATCAAGAAAAGCAAGGTATTTCTTTCCTTAAAGACTGTGTACCTACAATAAATCATACTCCTGAAAGTATTGTGGGTATGGGAAATTCTCACAATATATTTAGTGTAAAATTAATAAAAATATATGTTAATGCATAGACAAAAAGGCTAAGGGTTTGTATGTTAAAATGTAAATGAATTAATATTGACTGGTGATGGTTACAAAACTCTATGAATACACTAGAAACCACTGAATGTTTACTTTATGCAGGTGAATTGTATCATGTGTGCATTATATCTCAATAAAGCTGTTAAAAATGTATGAAGTGTTTTTTTTCTTTATATTGTAGTATTTTATTTTCCTCTTTAAACATTTTGATATTTTCTACTGTGACCATATATATTTTTATAATCAGAAGTCTTATTACAAATCTAGTAATGAGTTTAATTTTAAAATACTTGCTTTAAACAACTGCATAATAGATCTGCATGTCCATCTTTTACTACTGGAATTTAACGCTAATTATACACAATTTCATATGGATTTATCATTCCTCAGAGTTAAACAGGAGAAGAGAATTTTGCTTTATTTCATTTCTCTTATCCTATTAAGGCCAAAACTTTATAAATAGTATAAGTAAATTTGAATGCCATGGTGAGTACTACATCACTTGAACGGACAAATTAAGCTTCAAAAGTAATTTCCCAATATATTTTTTCATAATTTTGCTTATAACCAGATCTAAAACATTGAGAAATACCTTTTCTTTTTTTTTGATAGGGGGGTGTGGGGGGGATTTTTGCAATTATTTATTCTATTGCTTAATTCTCACAATGAACTAGGTATTTTTAACTCTACATTTCAGGTGAAGAAAATGAGTCTTAGATTATTTTCTTCAAAATCTCACAGCAGATAAAGTACCTTAAGTGACAGTACACACCCCAGCTGTCAAATCCGAAAGCCATACCTTTTCTCTAAACCATGCCCATCTGTACCATGACACAATATCTGATCTTATAGTATCTTAAAATTTAACTGCAGAACAGATAAAAAATTTGGAGCCATCTGAGTCAAAAGGAGAAAGGACTAAAGTTGAGAGAAAATAATCATAGCTAACTTCCTGAGCAATGCTAAGTACCAAGCACTGTCCTAATTACTTAAGATGCAGCGACTTCTTTCATCTTCTCAGAAATGCCTTGAGGTAGAATTGATTACAGCTCCCCTTTGTCACATGGAAATAGGGAGGTTTAAGAAGGAAGAAAGAAATAAAACTCTGGACAACTTGTCTTTGTACATCTCCAACCGACCTTATAATGCTGTAAAGAAACATAGCTTTGATTAGAGAATGTATATCATGAAGGTACAGCCCCAAATCAAAAAATATTGGTCTAGATATTTTACTATGTACCCAGAACTTTGTATGTACTTTCCATTTATTATCTCTTTGAGTACCTTTCCAGTCCCATGCGTCAGGTTTATGCACTAGGCTGCTCCTGAAAATCTCATCTCCTGAATATCCACACTGTTATTTTGATTCTCTCCCTTCCTGTGTGAATGGGACCTATGACTTCCTTCTACTGCATAGAACACGAGGGAAGTGATGAGATGTCACTTCCACGATTGGATCATAAAAGCAAGTGGCCGCCACCTTGGTAGCAGGTTACCTCTCTTGCCTTCTTGACTTGAAAACTTTGCTGATGCAAGAGGCCATGTGTGGGAAGCCCATGTGGCAAGGAACTGAGAGAGACCCCTGTCTAGCCATCATCACAGAATGGAAACCTTCACTCCACCCACCTATGAGAAATTGAATCCTGCCAGCAACCACATCAGCTGGAAAGTGAAGCCT
>NW_007735031.1:74683-75694 GCF_000696425.1 Galeopterus variegatus
TCCACCCACCTATGAGAAATTGAATCCTGCCAGCAACCACATCAGCTGGAAAGTGAAGCCTTCTTCTGTGTGGTCTTAGGGTGATTGTGGTCAGAGAGTCCAGCTGAGCTGTGTCCAGATTCCTGACCACAGAAACTGTGAGATAGTACGCGTGAGTGCTTTAAGCCACTACCTAATGGGACAATGTGTTATGCAATAATCAATAAGTAATGCAGTGTATTACCGCATTTACTAGATGTTGGAATAAGTAAACGCAGAGCTATTTTCATATATGTGGGGAAAACCATTCAATTCCTTATGCTAGGGAGTGTTCTAGCCAGGAAATAGACTATTTCCACAAACTTTCAGATTGTGATAAGCAGTGGATGATAGATCATTCATAAAGGTGTGGTTGATAGGAACCGAGTTCAGGACTCTCTTTCGAAAGCAGACTGAACCGACTTTCTCACTAAATGTCTCAAGACACTTCTGTCTGTCAGAAACACACCCCCACTTGCCATTTTTCTTCAATGTTCATTAAGGAGAGAAGGCTACAAAGTCTCGGTTTACACAAGGCATCTTTTCACTATGTAATTTTAAATGTTTCTTCCTTAGTTTGCAGAAATCCTGAGGGGTAACTTGAAGCCTGTGTGCAGACTCGTTTGTGCACGCACTGTAAGACAAGACTATTTTTGCTTTCTGAGTGAATCCTTCATATGCTGTCAACAACAATAACTCTTTTTGAGTAATAATGGGTTTTCTTCTGAACATTTCCCATTATCCAACAAAGTGAACTGCCAATTACCCCAGCTGTACACTGTGGGAGCTGGGTGTCAAGGTGGTCTCCTGGCATCACTGTTCACAGTACTACGTAGACATAGAGAATGTTTGCTGGGAAAATTTTGTGACTCCTGCTTAACTACTTAAAATGTAAAGCTGGATTCGATCTTTGCTATGCATCCAAAACAGTGTTGTGGAGACATAAGCTTACACTCCCTCTGTAGATTTTATTCTCAAGGGGTCAAGGATGTT
>NW_007735031.1:76297-77275 GCF_000696425.1 Galeopterus variegatus
TATTTTGTCTCATAATTTTCACGAGTGTGAGATGGGTGGGAAAGATATTTATTTGCCCACACTTTGAAAAGGAAGAAATAATAGTTTAGTGTTTTTAAGGAACTTAAAGCAGTTAGAGTTGAGTGAGATATTTTGACCTTGAATTGCATGTGCTTGCCACCATCTCTGCTATATGGAGTGAGCATTATATAATAAATTATAAATTAGAATTATATGTAAATTATAATTATAAATTGTACACTCAGCAGAGGGTGCAGAAATAGAGAAATTCAGAGGAATAGAATGCTTCAATTCCTTAGCAGGCCCATCTCGGAATTTAAGCTATAGAAACTAATACTAGGGTTTTGGGTTTTTTTTTGTTTTTTCTTTCTCTCTCTCCTTTTTTTTTTTGCATATTTCATAGTACATCTCTTTTAACTCATTTAACTAGCACTTTGCTACATTAGTGCAGCAAGGGATGAATATTTGTGTTACACATGATCCCAGTTCTCTTGATATTAAGACTAATGGTGTTTAATCACCTAAATATTGGGTAAAAAACATTAGGTTATATTTTACGATGTTTTTTTTTGTTTAAAATATTTTAAGTGTTTTTCTCACACATATTCTCTCCCTTAACAACTCTTACCATGCAAAAATTTGGGGTATTTATGGAACTCCAACCCTTAAATGGCATTTTTATTTCAAAAGTGTAAGCTTAGTGGTTATTCATTTGCAAGACAATCTGATTCTCAAATCTGATTCAGAGTACCACCTCTGCAGTTTTCAGTCTTCAAAGAGATTTAATTTATAGGTAAATGCATTATTCTCTGGATAAATTTAAATGGGGACAATAAAAATTAGCTATGTCTAGTTTTTTGACATACATAACTTCTTAGGAAAAGGTAAAACAGCCCAAATAGTGTAATTTTCCACATGAGAGTTCAACAAAGTGTCCAATTGATAGATTACATTGACCTACTATGATCCAATTTTTTT
>NW_007735031.1:78379-81577 GCF_000696425.1 Galeopterus variegatus
CAAAGCTTGAATGAATTGATCTATATTTCAATAAAGTAGACATACCCCAGGCCGGCCCCGTCGCTCACTCGGGAGAGTGCGGCACTGGTAGCACCGAGGCCGCAGGTTTGGATCCTATATAGAGACTGCCGGTGCACTCACTGGCTGAGCGTGGTGCAGACAACACCATGCTGAGGGTTGTGATCCCCTTACCAGTCAAAAAAAAAAAAAAAAAGTAGAGATACCCCACACTTTGCAGTGATAAATGCAAATAATATCTAAAATAGAAATGAAGGGAGTCAAATAAAAATTATCATTGAAATCAGTTGAGATCTTTCTTATTTAGGTAACTACACTGAAAGACAGAAAGCTGCAGTGTACATTTTTCACCCCAAATGATGTAAAGATCCTCATTTGTGAGTAGCTTAATTTGTTAATGGAAATGTTGGAGGTTCATGTCATCAGAGACACTATATGAGAAAGGCAGTGTAGAAGGCTTTTGCAGAACTCAGGTGCTAAAATCAAACTTTGCTCCTTAGCTCTCTGATTTTGGAGAAACCAGTTCTTTTCTCTAAAACTCAGTGCAATCTACAGTGAAGTGAGATAAAAAGATACAAATTCCCACAATATGGATGTTATAAACAAATAAGATAACACACATAAAACATACACTGTAGTGGCTGGCATATAAGTCTTTAATAATGAGAGTAGGTATTATTATCATGGACTTATGATAAGATTTGGCTAATGAACAGCATTGTTCTATGAAGCATGTCCTGCTTAGAAGGTTTTTCTCCTGCCAGGGGAAGAAAGAATGAGCCAAGAATAGGAGCTAGGGCAAAGTGCTGTAGGCAGAGGATGCTATATCTGGAAATGTGCATGGAAGGTCTGGTGTACAAACAGGAGATTAAATAAAGGTGGTTCCTTTTGCTATTTCCTGAAGACAATGTGTGTGTGCGTGTGTGCATGTGTGTGTGTGCGTGCGTGTGTGTGTGTGAAGAGGGGGGGAAAGAGAGAGAGAGATTAGTAAGAAAGTTGATCAAGCTGAATTTCGTACAATCAGATCAAACTGGAATGACTGGGAAAGGTACAGAGCCCAGGTGGGCAAACTAGTGTTGATGTTCAAAAATGTGTTCTTGCTGGAGAGAGAGTTGTAACCAGGGGTGAATGACCAATGCAAATGATGTCAAACCTGGAGACTGGAGTTTATCATTCATGGTATGGAGAGACCACATAGAACCCTATGCACAAATGCAATAGAGCTGCCATCATGTTTAGGTTCTGGAACTTCTGCAGAAAGAGGAGACTCTGACAGCAAAGGTTGGCTTGAAAGCAACACAGAGCTCCTCCCATATGGTGGGTAATAACCATGGTTTAAGAAAGTCAATTAGCTCAAAAATAGGGTGTCCACCACTAAATGAAAGGATAGCATAATACAGGTGTTAATTCACTTGTGAGGTTCTTCATGGTGATGTCCAAAGGAGTTACAGCTGATAACCCCAAGGTCCAGGGTTTGATCTCTGTATTGGCCAGCCACCAACACAAACGAACAAACAAGAAGCAAAGAAGGAGGTACAGAACAGCTGGAAAAACATGCTCTCAACTTTTTACTTAAAGACACATTGCTTTGTTTTAAATGAGTTGTCAGGCTGGATCTCAGATCCTTCTGCGCCTTCCTGTGCAGATCGTGAGTCAGGTAGCTGAAAGAAGATTCTGGCAGCTTTATGCAAGGTAGACATATTTTATTCTTCAGATATGAGCTTCACAGACATGCTTTATTCTCATACATGAGCTCTCTCTCTACTCCACTGACCCTCCATGTTCTGCTGACCCGTGGTTCGGAAGAGTTACTTTTGTATTCCCTGTACACAGTAGTGGCCACAAGCCAAACACATAATGTAATTACAACATACATGCTGAATCAGTAAAAGGGCACACATGAGCAGTTACACTACTCATATAACTTGTTTCTAACAACTGGGCTGAATCATGCCCATTTTTAACGAATATGAGGCGAGTAAGCCTGACTAAGCTGTTTTATTTTAAACTGTTTCTATTTTCCTTACATTAGTACATTTTTCTTTTTCTTTTTTAAAAAATTTCATATGTACTAAAATTTCCCTAGAAGATAATCTACAATATCGACAGACATCAATTAATAATGTGAGTAGAGTATAAAGGATATCATTTTTTTTGGATTTGACAAAGGAACATTGCAGATGAGAAGGCAGATGGTTCAGCTATATCTGTCATTTTGGGGGAAAAAATCTTGAAATATAAAACTGCAAAACAGGATCTCATGTCTTTGAGAACGTTCAAAGATTAGGGCTCATAAATGTGATCGTCAGTGGAATGTATCATCATGAGAAGAAGAAAAAACAACTTGTAAGCATGTTTGAAATAAAAACCAAAGTCATAAACAGTGTTGCAAATGTGGTATAAGATCACTGAGAAACAAACAAGAGGAAAAAATATATAAAGGCTTGTGAAATGTTGTAATACGGAGCTAACGTGAATGAATACGGAAACAGCATCCTTGTGTACTATTTGCAAGAAAAAATAAATTAACCAAAAGCATGAAACTAGACTCCTTACAGAATATTGCCCTATGTAAATATCCCCCTGGGTTTGGGTTTGTCAGTAAAATTACGAGCTGTGGTGCTTTATTCTGCCTCTGACAATATGTGTCTGACCCACCCTTTCCAGAGGTTTCTTTTGTTTTTTGTGTACTTTCAAAGGACTGTTCAATTGGCAATTGCCTCAACAAGAAAGAATAGGCTTTTCACCACATGAAAAAATAAAACTTGGTACTCAGATTATGGAAAAGATGAAAGCGTCTGCATTTTAGAGTTGACTAGATTTAATTGGAACCCAAAGGACAAATTCCCATTTGTACTATTTCCAGTCTTCTCAAAGTTTTGGGGGCTATCTAAAGATCAGAGGAAGTTGGATTCTATATTTTCAATGTTTCATCATCTCCCAGCCAACAAATTTTACTTTTGATATCAAATTCTGGATAATTTAAAACATATATAGATATGTATATATATATATGGTTATAACAAATGTTTTACCATGCCTACAAACCTAAAATTGTATGGAAATTGTGATTATATTTTTAATAAATTGTTCATCCTCTTCTAAAGTTATGAATAGGTAATAGCAATAATTATCCAGTTTGAGCATAGGGTAAAGCATCTTAATAATACACACTTACAA
>NW_007735031.1:82003-83998 GCF_000696425.1 Galeopterus variegatus
TATATATATATATGGTTATAACAAATGTTTTACCATGCCTACAAACCTAAAATTGTATGGAAATTGTGATTATATTTTTAATAAATTGTTCATCCTCTTCTAAAGTTATGAATAGGTAATAGCAATAATTATCCAGTTTGAGCATAGGGTAAAGCATCTTAATAATACACACTTACAAGCAGCCTAGGGGATATTGGATGCTATGTACTAGAAAAACACAGTAAGAGAAAATATTATTTTTTCCTTTAGGTGATTAATGGTTTCTTTCAGAAAGCAGAAAGACACACTTACAAAGATGCATAACAACAGCCTGGCATATGCTATGTGCCACACAGTTAAATTCTGGACTATTGAATGAATGCACATAACAGGGTTTTAGGGAAAGGAGCAGAAACTTCGATGGAAGAAATTGGTATACAAAAATTGCACTTATTTAATGCATTTATTTTGATGAGTTTAGACATATGTATACACCCATGATACCATCACCACAATCAAGGTACTAAACATATCAACATACCCATTACCTCCAAAAATTTCTTTGTGGTAAGAACACTTAATATGAGATCTATTCTCTAAACATATTTTAAAGTGCACAATGCTGTATTGTGGACTGTTGGCACTGTTTTTACAGCAGATCTGTGGAACTAATTCATCTCACATAACTGGGAACTATAGCCATCAAGAAGCAATTCCCCATTTTCTCTTCCCTGCTGTCAGTCCCTGACAACCACTACTGTATTCTCTGGCTCTATGATTGTGACTATTTTAGACACCTTATCTAAGTGGAATCATGCAGAATTTGTCCATCTGTGACAGTTTATTTCATTTAGCATAATGTCCTTAGGTTCATCCATGTTGTTGTAAATGTTAGGATTTCTTTCTTCTTTATGGCTGAATAATATTCCATTGTCTGGATATGCCACATTTATTTTTTTTATTCTTTGACTTTTTTATCCATTCATCTTTCAATGGACATTTGGATTGTTTCCGTGTCTTGCTATTGTGAACTATGCAGAACTATGGCAATTTTGAATTTCAGGCTACTATGAAAAAATGTTCTGTAATTTACATGCTTGGAAAATCTTTTTGGAGATATTTATTTTCATTTTTGTAAGATATTAGTACAGTTACTTCAACATACTTACGCTTACTGCTCACACAGTGTATCTTTTTCCATCCATTTACTTTCAGCCTATCTTTATCTTTCCATGAAAAGTGAATCACTTGTAAATAGAACATGGCTTGATCTTGCTTGTTGATCCATTTTGACAATCTCTGTGTTTAATTGAATTGTTTCTTCCATCAATATTTACTGCAATTTTTGACTTTGCTGAATTTACATCTACTGTTTAAGTATTTTGTTTTGTTTTGTTTTTCTTTTTGTTCATTTTTTTCTTGCTTACTTCTGGATTCTTTAAATGTTTATGGATTCCATTTCCATTTCTACATTGGCTTTTGAGCTATGGTTTTTGGCCTGTCTTTAGTGGTTGTGTTAATACACATTCTTAGCTCCTAACAGCATACTTAACATTAATATTTCACCATCTCATGTAAAATGTGAAAACATTGCAACTATACAGGTTTATTTACCAACTCCAACCCCTATACATAGTACACATTACATATGCTTTTGCATTTACACAGATATTTATTTGTTTAATGATATTTGTTTTTTCTGAAGACCTAAATTTTACCTTCAACTTTAAACATTTCTTGTAGTTTAATTTTGTAGGGGACACAGTTTTACTTTTCTTTTACTTGAAAATATCTTTAGCTATCTTCATCTTTAAACAATACTTTTCCTTAATTTGTAACCTGACATTTTTTACCAGCACTTCAAAAATATTATTTCAGTCTTTTTGTTTCTCTGTTTGTGATGAGGATTCAGTAATTATTTGACTATGGCTGCTTTCAAGGTTTTCTTTTCATCATTTTTTCTTTTTTTTTTTAATTTTTATTTTGTCAATATACAATGTATATGATTATTATGGC
>NW_007735032.1:0-1080 GCF_000696425.1 Galeopterus variegatus
CTGCTTTGCTGCTGATTCCCTAGGGAAGGCTTTTTGTGCAGTTCAGGTTTTAATGGTTGACCCTCCAGAGACCGGGTGCACTTGGGTTGTGTAGAAACTGTGATCTGGGTCTGAATCTTTTCATCAAACTGCACCCCTTGCAATTCTATATTCCTGACCAGTCTCCTCTGAGTAGGCCTATGCTGACTGGGGGGCAGATCAGCTGTCCTTGCTGTTCCCCAGTATTCCCCTGATGGGCCCATCTCCCCCACCAACCATGCTGCAAACACTTCCCATGGGATGGGCTGTGTGCTGGTCCCTTGTGATGACTCACTGGCCTCTGAGTGGATCCTTTTTTTCAATTGTTGTGGCTCCTCACTTCTATGTGGATCCACAGGAACCCTATTAGTGGTCTTGCTGGCCTGGGGGCCACCAAGGCCCTCTTCTCCAATGCCACCTCCAAGCAACTCCATCCAAAGTGCATAGCTGCGGCTTTTGCCAGCTCCTGCTCCATGCACTCAGCAGCTCCTTACAGTGGCCCAAATGGTCGGGTTTTTCTCTCATCATGGTTTTTCCCACCTTCGTGCACTCCGTAGGTCTCTCCTCTTCTTCACCTGAGCTCTAGCGGCCCCAGCTTGACTGTTGTTGCTTTTTTATAGTTGTAAATTGGTTGATTGTGGGAGAGAGTCACTCTGGGGACCGTCTATTCTGCCATCTTGACCGGAAGCCCCTCCTCCTTTATAAAGAGTTGCGTAAGATTAATTTTATTACCTCCTTAAATGTTTAATATGATTCACCTGAGATACCATTTGGGCCTGGAGTTTTGATGATAATTTAATTTTTTAATAGATATAGGCCCATTCAGATTTTTAAATTCTATTTTGGATTAGTTTTGGCAAACTGTATTTTTCAAAGAATTTGTCCATTTTATCTAAGTTGTCAAATTTACTGGCAAAAAATTGTAACACTTCCTTGTCATTCTCTAAATAATCACAGCATCTACAGTTACATTATTTTCTTTTCATTTTTGATATTAATAATTTTTTTTTCTTGATTAGTCTAGTTGGGGGTTACGAGTTTTTAAAAAAAATCTTTTCGAAG
>NW_007735032.1:1447-2269 GCF_000696425.1 Galeopterus variegatus
ATTATAATTCAGTTCTTATTTTCTTTGTGACTTCATCTTTGATCCACTGGTTATTTCTAAGCGTTAATTTCCAGATATTTGAGGGAATCAGCAGATCCTCTAGTTATCCTATTGCTACTGATTTCTTTTTTCTTTTTCTTTTTTTTTGGCAGCTGGGGACTGTTACCGATTTATAGTTGCATTACACTACAGTCAGAGAACATAGTCTGTATGATTTCAGTCCTTTTAAATTTATTAAAACCTGTTTTCTTGGTGAATCCACCATGTGTAGTTTAAAAGTATGTATATTCTGCAGTTGTTGGGTATACTGTTTGATAAATGTCAATTAGATCAAAGTGGTTGACAATGTGATTCAGATCTATAGCTTTACTAATTTTTGGCTTGTTGTCTAGTGGCTGAAAAAGGAGTGTTAAGATCTTCAAATATGGGGCTGGCCAGTTAACTTGCTTGGTTAGAACATGGTGCTGATAACACCAAGGTCAAGGGTTCGAATTCCCATACTGGCCAGCTGCCAAAAACAAACCAAAATAAGATCTCCAGACATGATTATTAATTTATCTATTTCTCCCTGCTCTAGGGGCTATAACACACATCTTTAGATTTCCATAGTCTGCTTAAAGTTAAAATTATACTACTTCACATAAAATGCAGGAATCTTGCAGCTGTTAGGCCCATTTCCCACCCTCCAACCTTCATGCTATAGTATATATACTAAAAACCCCACTACACAATGTTATTATCCTTTTTTTTTTTTTTTAAACATGACCGGTAAGGGGATCTTAACCCTTGGCTTGGTGTCGTCAGCACCACGCTCAGCCAGTG
>NW_007735032.1:3251-12547 GCF_000696425.1 Galeopterus variegatus
CCCTATATAGGATCCAAACCCATGGCCTTGGTGTTATCAGCACCACACTCTCCCAAGTGAGTCACGGGCTAGCCCATATTCTTTGTTTTAAATAGACATATTATATTTTTAAAATATTAAGAAGAAAAAATTATTACTTTCTATTTACCCACATATTTAACATTTCTGGTGTTTTTCATTTTTTCATGAAAGTCTGAGTTCCCCTCTGGTATCATTTCCCTTAAGTCTGAAGAACTTCTTTAGTAGTTCTAGTAATGCAACTGTATGAGCAACGAGTTTTCTTAGTTTTTGTTAATTTAAAATGTCTTTATTTTGCCTTCGATCTTACGGGATATTTTTACTAGATATAGAATTCTGGGTTGACAGTTTTTGTTTTCTTCCATCTCTTTAAAGATGGCATACTACTGTTTTCTAGCCTCCCGTTTCTGATGAGAAATCAGTGATATCTTATATTGTAGCCTTCCTGCACATGTGTTTTTTTTTTTTTTTTCTGAATGCTTTCAAGATTTTTTCTTTACGTTTGTTTTTCAGCAGTTTGGCTATGCCTAGACGTGATTTTATTTGCATTTACGTCACTTGGATTCAATGAACTTCTTAAATCCGTAGAGTTATGTTTTTCACCAAACGACGAATTTTCAGCCATTGTTTCTTCAAATACTTTTTCTGCTCCATTCTCTTACTCTTTCCCTTCTATACCTTTAATTACATATATGTTAGACCTTTTTATATTTTCCCACAGTTCCCTGAGGCTCTGTTCTCCCTCTCCCCATGTTTTTTCTCTCGTTATTCAGATTGAATAATTTCTATTGTTATATCTTCAAGTTCACTTATTCTTTCTTCTGTCATCTTAATTTGCTCTTAAGCCTATCCAATGAGTTTTCTATTTCAGATATTATAATTTTTAGTTCTAGAATTTCCATTGTGTGTTTATTATAATTTCTCTGTTGAGAAGTTTGTATAAGCATATTTTCCTTTACATCTTTGAGTACAATTATTATAGCTGTTTAAAATTCTTGTCTGCCAATTCCAATATTTATATCATCTTGGGGCCAGTCACCATTGAATTCCTTTTTTCTTGAGCATGGGTCACATTTTTCTGCTTCTTCATATGATCTAATAATTTTGAATTGTATCCTGGGCATTGTGAATGATATGTTATAGAAATTCTGAATGTTATTATGTTCTTCTGAAGCATATAGGAGTTTTTCTTTGTTTTACATTTTTAAGCATGCAGTTAACTTGCTGAGACTCGAACTCAAATTATGTCTCACTTGTGGTGGGCAGCAGCTAGGGTGACCAAATGTCTCAGTATGCCCAGATTGAGGGGTTTCCCAGAACACAACTTTCCCAGGGAAACAGGGGTAAGTTAGTCACTCTTGAATCTCTGTTCAGTTATTTTAGCCTCAGATGAGCTACTGAGAGTGTGACCCTACATATGTGTAGTTCAAGGATCAGCCAGAGAATTCATAACAAAAAAGCCCTTTTTGGCTTTCTTCATTCCAGGATTTCCCTCTCACTTCCCAGCTGCTGTGGTTGCTATGTTTTTTTAAGCCAGTAAAACTGTGCATTTTATATCCAAGTCTTGGCCACCAAGAAGCTAAAACAGGGGCCTGCCCTTGGGCAAAAAGCCATAAAACAGGTTGCTTTTAGTCATTTTCCCAATGCCTTCAGGAGACAGATTTTTAAAAATATTTTGTCCAGAATCTAAAATTGTCATCTGTGGGAAGGTTTGTTCAATAGGAGGTATTCCTCCATTACTAGAAATTAAACTCTCCTTTGTTCTTTATTTTAATGGTGATCTTTTATCCAAAACTGTTCAGGATAGTACTGATTTCAAATAGTCTATATTGTAATCGTGTCATTCTCCAATTTTTGGTTTGAAGAATAAAGTCATTGTATTTACTTTCTATCCTAATTTAAAAATTTTAAAATATTAGCCATTATTAGCAACAAAGCACAAAGACAAGGGAAATACCCATATTACAAATTACAAATGTGGAGCCATGAGGTACTGTATTGGAAAAATAAGTAAAGGGGCAGCCTGGCATGGGGTGTCAAAACCTAAGATGGATGAGAGATGTCCATGAAAGGAATGGGGCAGCCCAGGGTTGGCTGCTGGAAACCAACCAGCATGAAGTGTGTGTCTGTGTGGAGTGGGCAGTCTGAATGAGGTGAAGAGGGTTTCCACACGGAGGGACAGACAGCATGGGAAGTCAGAACCCCAAACAGGGTAAGGAGAACATTCAGGCAGGGAGATTACCTGACTTGAAGTGTTGGAGTCTAAGAGAGATGAAGAGGGCATTCAAGCTAAGGGACAGGCTAGTATGGGGAGTCAGAGTGTGAGCATAGTGAGGATATCTATGCATCTATGGGGGTGGCCTTGTGTGCTGTTTCAGAGCCTAAACAGGGTGAGCAGGGCACCCACATTAGAAGAGTGGGGGCTGGAAACATGGAGCCCAGCTGGGGTGAGGAGAACTTCTATGCATGGCAGTGGTCCAGTACAAAGTGTCAAATCTTGAGTGGGCTGAAGAGGGCATCCATATTTTAGGGGCAGTCTTGCGTGGGGGTGTCACACACCAAGCAATTTAGAAGAGTGTCCACACAGAGTGAAGGCCATGTTATGAATGTCATACCCAAATGAGTCAAGGAGAGCATCTGTACTGAGGAGGAGACGGCAGCAGCAACAGATAATTGGTTATATAAAGAAGGATTGATCAAATAAGCAAATACAATAAGGATAAAGAGAGCCAGGTTTCTTGGTCAGTGAAGAGAATTACAAATATGGAACATGAAGTACTGTATTGGAATTGGACGTACTGGCATAACTCATGGCTTCTACTATATACAAATAGATATAAAATACGTATGTAAATGCGTGAATATGGATGTACATAAATACAGTCCCTAGTCCTGTCCAGGTTCTGAGAGTACCTGGGAACAGTGACACTACAACAGCTTCTAGTGCTCAGATATTAACTCCTAAATATCATTCTACACTTAAAGGAACTAAGCTCCTTGGGGAAATGGCTGAATCCAGGGTTGGGGCAGGGAAAGTACAAGATGATTTTGGAACATGTTGCTGTGCCAGAAAGCAAGGAAGTGCTCACAGAATGAAGAGGATATCTTAAAAGGATAAAAGTGCCAGCCCATGGCTCACTTGGGAGAGCGTGGTGCTGATAACACCAAGTCAAGGGTTAAGATCCCCTTACCGGTCATCTTTTAAAAAAAAAAAAAGGATATAGAGGTCATTTTGAAGGGGTTTCCATGGCCAAATCTGGGGCAAGGGAGTGTCAAAATAATAATGATAGTATTGAATTATAACCCATTGCAAAAAAACAGAAATTCATAAGTTCATTCTTATAATAAGTGAATAAATTGAGTCAGATGACAAATGGGGTATTTATATAGTTTCAGAATGCTTCTCTCCAAAAATACTTATTAATTACAAAGGTGAAAGAGTAATACATAGAGGAGAAGCCTGGTTGATACCAGTGCTATAACTGAGCAAAGTTACATGTGATCATCATCAGTAATGGAACTGATGAAAATTATGACAATGAAAAAAGACACAGAATCACCTCTGTGATATTCCTGCCAAATACGTATAGCATGAATCAAACCATGAGGAAACGATCTTAAAGTTAAAAAACTATCCCTAGTTGAAGGATAGTTACAAAGCAACTGGCTTGTAATGCTCAAAAGTGTCAAGATCATGTAAGACTGAGGAACTGTGCCAGACAGGAGAGTGGAGAGACATGTCACCGAAGTGCAATGTGTGATTCTGAACTGAAATCTCTTGTGGTAAAGAACATTATACAAACAATTAAAGAAACCTGAATGGGGTCTGAGGATTAAATGGTAGTAATGTATCAGTGTCAATTTCCTGGTTTTTTTTTTTTTTCCTTTTTGTCTTTTTTCGTGTCCGGCAACGGACCGTAACCCTCAGTGTCGCGCCCGTACCGGACCGGGACCGGCAACGGGGATTTCCTGGTTTTGATGGTTGTATTGTGGTTATGTAGAAGGTAGGACATACACACTAAAGTATTCGAGAGTGATAAAGCATCATGTCAGCAACTTACTCTCAAAATTTCTGGAAAAAAAATAGTTTTTTTGTATGGTATTGCAACTTTTCTGTAAGTTTGATAGCGTTTTGTTTTGTTTTTCTTACAAAGTTGGGGGGGAAGCTAACTTTGAAACTTTCAACTGTATACTGAAAAGATTCTCAACAGGAAAAAAAAATAGAGAAAACTAGCTTAAAGGTTTCACATGAGCCACCTTCATGTGGGAACATCTTTTAGTTACGACACAGCAAGATGGCTTTTGATTTGGTGACATAAAGGCAAAAGGTCTTGGTCCCCTGAACCTTTTATATCCTTTGACAATGACATTTAAATAGCTCTTAATAATATATTTTCAAGTGCCGCTTGTGTACTGTAAAAACATCAGAAGTAACAGAGCACAGTTTCTAAGAGAAAAAGGAGATTCTGCCTACTTTAGTACTCATAACTTAAAAGAGACAGTAAAACCATCTATAATTAAGCCACATGAATGTTCTTCTTAGGTACTAAAAAACACTGAAAACACAAGGACGAAATAAACTGAAGTACATCTTCCCTCTAAACTTAAAGGTCCTTATAAGAACATGGAGCCCACTCAAAGAAAGCAGTGGATAGAAGGTGAAGGAATTCCCAACTGAAGACCAGAAACTTGTTAAATATTTCTAAGTGCAGAGAAAAACCATTTTAGTTTGTAATTAATAATTTTGTAGTTTCTTTATACTTCAGCCCAAAAAACCCACAAAAAGTTTCCATTTGATGGAGTTTATGGGGGGGTCTTTTTAATGTGTAGGCAGTCAACATGGCTTTAAGATATTTTCCAAAAGAATGCTCTACAAAGCTAAGTTGGAAGTGTCCCTATATTGCTTTTGATAGAAACATAGTTTCTGTATTGATATTTACACATATCTGATGCAAACAATGGAAGAATCTTGGAGTGGGTTAATTTTGTTGAAATATAAATCTTGTCAATTTTCTACATCTCTCCTGTTATTTGAACAGGTAGAGCATGCTCCTGCTTTAGGGCCTTTGCATTTAGCTTTCCTTCTGACTGTAATGCTCTTCCCCCAGAAGCTACCTGGCTCACATCCTCTCTTCACTCATGTATCTGCTCAAGTCGCCTTATCAAACAAGCTTTACCTAACTATCCTGTGCAAAATGTCATCCTCCATGGTCACTCTTTCCTTGTTTTATTTTTCTTCATAAAATTTCTTCATTTGCACCATTGTTCATTTTTAATCTGTCTCTCCCCACCAGAATGTAAGCTCCATGAAAAGAGGAATGTTGTCTGTTTTGTATTGCTATATATCGAGCCCCCAAAGCAGTGTCTGCTCATGATGACATTCAATAAATATCTATTGAATGAACGCATGCATTTTTACATCCCTATCATTGATACCTATGAACACTCTAGATCAAGGTTTGTCAAACTATGGCTCACCACCTGTTTTTGTACAACCTGTGAACTAAGAATGTTTTTTACATTTTTAAATGCTTGAAAAAACTCAGCAGAATACTATTTCATGACACTTGAAAATCATATGAAATTCAAATTTTAGTGTCCATCAATAAAACTTTATCGGAATACAGCCAAACTCTTTCATTTACATACTGTCTATGGCTGCTTTCATACTACAACGGCAGAGTTGAGTAGTTGCAATAGAGACTATATGACCTGCAAAGCCTAAAACACTCACTACCTGGCCTTTTACAGAGAAAGTTTTACAGAAAAAGTATTATTAATACTAATATTGTACTGTCCAATACAGTTGCCACTAGCCACATGCTGCTATTTAAGTTGAACCTTTTATATCCTTTGACAATGACATTTAAATAGCTCTTAGTAATATATTTTCAAGTGCCGCTTGTGTACTGTAAAAACATCGGAAGTAACAGAGCACAGTTTCTAAGAGAAAAAGGAGATTCTGCCTACTTTAGTACTCATAACTTAAAAGAGACAGTAAAACCATCTATAATTAAGCCACATGAATGTTCTTCTTAGGTACTAAAAAACACTGAAAACACAAGGACGAAATAAACTGAAGTACATCTTCCCTCTAAACTTAAAGGTCCTTATAAGAACATGGAGCCCACTCAAAGAAAGCAGTGGATAGAAGGTGAAGGAATTCCCAACTGAAGACCAGAAACTTGTTAAATATTTCTAAGTGCAGAGAAAAACCATTTTAGTTTGTAATTAATAATTTTGTAGTTTCTTTATACTTCAGCCCAAAAAACCCACAAAAAGTTTCCATTTGATGGAGTTTATGGGGGGGTCTTTTTAATGTGTAGGCAGTCAACATGGCTTTAAGATATTTTCCAAAAGAATGCTCTACAAAGCTAAGTTGGAAGTGTCCCTATATTGCTTTTGATAGAAACATAGTTTCTGTATTGATATTTACACATATCTGATGCAAACAATGGAAGAATCTTGGAGTGGGTTAATTTTGTTGAAATATAAATCTTGTCAATTTTCTACATCTCTCCTGTTATTTGAACAGGTAGAGCATGCTCCTGCTTTAGGGCCTTTGCATTTAGCTTTCCTTCTGACTGTAGCGCACTGTAGCAGTGCGCCACTGGGCCGGCCCTACCAGGAAATAGCTTAACAATGAACTTCTTCTTTCATTACCTCCAAAATCCTGTAATTGGAATTTCAGGGGAAAGTTGTGATTTTCATTAATGTAATAATCAAAGAAATAAAGCATTTAGCCAGCACCTTTCATACAAAGCACTTTATAAATTTCACTGATTGAAAAAAACCCACCATACAATGCCAAACATCCAGATAAAATATTTTAAAATGTTCTTACATGTATTTGTACAAATACATGCCTAGCATCATGTTTTCACCAGGATTTTTTTGTCAGATAAAACCATTTTCTCATTCATTTAAAAGCCAAAATTATAGTCCAGCAGAAACCATGGTTAACTTTCTTTCATATCACTTGCCTTCTGCCCTTCCCAGAACTAAATAACCAATCTTCTGATATGTTTTAAAGTTTAATTAAATTATAGGGCCGGCCCAGTGGCTCACTCGGTAGAGTGCGGCGCTTGGGAGCGTGACGGCGCTCCCGCCGAGGGTTCGGATCCCATATAGAGACCGGTCTGGTCCGCTCACTGGTTGAGCGCGGTGCGGGCGCGACACCAAGGGTTGCGATCCCGTTACCGGTCACGAAAAAAGACAAAAAGGAAAAAAAAAAGTTTAATTAAATTATAAGTGTTTCCTATTAAACTTTACCTCTTAAATAATAAATCTTGTAAAGAACATACCTATTCTATTACCTAGATAGCTGATACATATTATGGACAATAAATGTTAAAGGTGATTTCTTTTGTAGCTTTTCATAGCAATCTATGATTGATAGCAATTCATAGCCATACTAGCAATCTTAAATTGTTTTCTACCGGTACTGAAACAAGCTTTCATCACATGCTTGCTAAGAGATGACAATTTCAATTCTTTAATCCCTTCAGATTCTCTTTTCATTGGCAAAGATGCCATACAATTTTTTTCATTAGTTAGAATTTTTGTTAAGATACCAAGGCTTTTCCCAGAGACTCTAGCATTTCATGTGCTGCAAAATAAAAGGGAGCAGATTACAAATAAAATTTAAAGTTGGAAATGGCAGGAGTCTGGTTAATTGAGATTTCGTCAAAGTTGACATGTGAATGTTTTACCTCTTAGCTCTGATGTAAATTATCTATAAACAAAACCAAAAATGCACATTAGCAACAAAATTTGTTACCATGTTTTTAACTCAAATGGTTATAAACTTGCCTTTACTTCTAATATCTTTAAATAATTATCATTCAATTATGAACACTAGTTAACAAAATTCTCTTAGTTTCAGAGAATAGACTTCCACTAGATGGTCTGTTTTCCCAGTAGGAAGTATAGGCACTAAGGGAGAACAAAATGTCAAATCTCAGAAAGAATTCTGTTCTGAATTTGCCAGCTGCTAGTGGCTCTGGTGCCTGACACCTGCCAGAAAGCTGTCTCTGAACGCAGATATTCCTTTTTATCTTCATTATAGTAAACTGATTCCCTTATCCGCATGCCTCTTTTTAAAAAATTGTTTCTCTTATCTAAAATGTCTACTTCTATCTTTTAACTAAAAGCTTTGGAAATTGAGGCACTGACTATAAGAATTTTTCACAATCGCAACATTAACATTTGGGACTATAAATGTGGCAGAGAAGTGTTAGCTACCACTTCTGAAAAATCATTTACCGGTTCCCTTTATCACTACCACGTACAATCATACATGGAATTCTACCACCACAAGAACAGTTCTGTTTAATGAAAAGTGATCCTTATAACCAGTGAAATTAGAATATTAGAATTTGAGTAGTTATCTTAACTAGCTTACCTGTCCTCCTGCCACCTGATGCTTAAATTTCCTTTAATATTCCCCCACTTGTACGACTCTGCTTCAACACTTTCCAATAATACAGAAGTTATTCCTTTCCATTTCAGAAAAATTCTAGTGGCTAAAAAACATTCGTGCTTAAATGTAGCTGAACTCAAATTTCCTGAAATGTCCATTTCAGGTCCCAGTTCAGTTTTCTGGGAACATACAAGATCAGTTATTACTCAGATGCTACCACTTAGTTCTCTGACCATGATGACAGCTTGCTTCTGAACCTGTTTTTATTTGTCTGTGGTTCTCCAAAAAAGTGGCATCAAGCACTCAGCCCAGTAGTGCAATGAGATTTCTTTTTATCTCATAGCATTTCTGGAAGATAAACAGGTGCAATGGAATTTCTTATTTTCCCCATTTTACAGAATAGATCCAAGACACAAAGAATGACCAAAAATATAAAGTCAAGTAATTGTCCAAAGGCACAATGTCAATGACACATTATGAAGAGAAGCAGGATTTGTCTGAGTTTCACAGTTGTTTCAGAGAATTTAAATCATGTTTTTAAATGCCTTCCTACATAGATTATATATCTTAGAAGGCCAGAATTTGAAGAGATTTTGGATCCAATTAATTTCAAACACCTCAATTGACTAACTCTATGTATTATTGTTGATTGAGGGGGAAGGAAGATTAAAAATAATAACAAAAACACACCAAAGAGCCTGCCTTAAATGAGGGTAATCCTGGGGCTGGCCCAGTGGCGCACTGCTACAGTGCGCCGCTTGGGAGTGCGGCGGCGCTCCCACCGAGGGTTCGGATCCCACATACAGACCGGCCGCTCACTGGCTGAGCGAGGTGCCGTCGCAACACCCAAGGATTT
>NW_007735032.1:12557-14042 GCF_000696425.1 Galeopterus variegatus
GCGGGGTGCAGCCGCACCACCGAGGGTTGTAATCCCATTGCCGGTCCCGGTCCGGTACGGGCGTGACACTGAGGGTTGCAATCCGTTGCCGGTCACGAAAAAAGACAAAAAGGAAAAAAATTAAATTAAATTAAATTTTAAAAATGAGGGTAATCCCTCCAACGTGAAATATTTCCTTCATTAATTCCCTGGACTAAGGTAAAGGCTAAGAAATATCAAGACTTGTCTAAGGACACCAGATCAAATACAACATGCCTTAAATGAGGGTAATCCCTCCAACGTGAAATATTTCCTTCATTAATTCCTTGGACTAAGGTAAAGGCTAAGAAATATCAAGACTTGTCTAAGGACACCAGATCAAATACAATCCACTCCAGTTCTTCCTATTCTACTCCCTTTTTTAAAAATAAAATATTCCATTTTTTTCCTAAATTAAGTCTCTAATGAGAAAATTATATACTGTGGGGCACAGATGAATTGCTGACAATTATAGCTAAAAACACAAATTCAATATCTAGTGTTATTTTCCTTGAAAGGTCAGTTACCTTAAAGTTGTAGAAAAATAAATATATTTCTATTTTACCTTGGATATCACATGCCACCAAATGAACATGTAGAGAGAAAAGGAAGAATGGGCATTTCATGTCATTGTTACTTTTTAAAATAGTCTGTGCTAAAGTGATTGAATACAACATATTCAAATTAAGACATTAATTTTATAACTGTAAAATGTCTACATTTTATTATAAAATAATGGGGCCAAAAACAGAACCATTAATTTAAAGTAGGTAATAGACCTTAATATGAAAGTTAAAACAATCAAACTTCTAGAGAAAAACAAAGGAGAATATTTTTTGGCCTTGGGAGTAGGCAAAGACTTCTTAACAGGATTTAAGGAGCACTTAATCACAAAAGAAAAAAACCTGATAAATTAGTGTTCATTAAAATTAAGAATTCTATTCATCAAATACACTAAGGAAATAAATAAGCAAGTTACAGACCTGGGAGAAAATACTTGCAATATATATCTAACAAAGTACACAAAATATAAAAAATGCCTATAAAATCAATAAGAAAAAGACAACCCAATTAAAAAACTAACAACGACAAAAACACCCCAAATGACCAGAAGACTTTAGGCACTTCAGCAAAGAGGAGATCCAAATGGCCAATAAACATAAGAAAATGTACTCAACATCATTACTCATCAGGAAAACACAAATTAAAACCATAATGAAATACTACCACACACTTACCAGAATGGCTACAATTAAAAAGACTGACAAGAGCAAGTGCTGACAGGATATGGAACAAGTGGAATTCTCAGACATTGCTAGTAGGAGGGTAAACTGGTCCAACCACTTTGGAAACTGTTTGGCAGTATGTATCAAAGCTAAACATATGCGGGGGGGGGGGGGCAGGGAAAGGGGGGGCGGGCCTGCAGCTGGCAGCCAGAGCCCGGCAAAGACTTTGGCCCCTGTGTTG
>NW_007735032.1:14391-29371 GCF_000696425.1 Galeopterus variegatus
CAACATATCTCAATGTTCAACCCCAAAAATATGTATAATAGATTTTGATTCAATAAATAAATTTTTTTTAAAAAAAGCTAAACATACGCCTACATTATGACCTAGAAATGCTAGTCTTAGGTATATATTCAAGAGACATGAATATGTATTTGTCAACCAAAAGAAATGTATAAAAATGTTCTTAGAGGCTGGGAAGGGGAGGGGAGTGAGGGGATAGGGAGAGGTTGGTTAATGGATACAATATTATGGCTAGATAGGAAAAATAAATTCTTGTGGTCTACGGTAGTGCTAGGCATCTATGATTAACAAGAATTTATTGTATGTTTTCAAATGGCTAGAAAAGCTCAAATGCTCTCACTACAAAGGAATGATAAATTTTTGTGATAATGGGTATGCTAACTAGCCTGATTTAATAATCACACATTGCATACATGTACTGAAATGTAACTCTGTACCCCATAAATATGTACAATTATTAACTGAGCTAACTGGCCAGCCCCTTTTGTCTTTCAATAAACTTAAGCTTACAGATGGTGTAAATGTCACTCATCTTTGGAAAACAAAAATAAACAAACAAAAACCTCCCTTGATGCACATTTCCCTTCCATCCCACTGATTCTCTTCTTTATCTCATAGATAAACTGGAAAAAAAATGGTCTGTTATCAATATTTCTACTTCCTCTATTCCCATTCCTGCTTTAACCACTTCCATTTGGTTTCCGTCTCCATGACTCTACAGAAACCACTTTTGTCAAGGTCACTGGCAAGTTTTACATTACCAAAACCAATCCAAACTTTTTGTCTTCATCTTCCTTGATTTCTCAGCACACTGAACGCAGCTGACTGCCCACATCTTCATAAAATACTCTCCTTTCTTGAAATCTGCTACACCACACTCTGCTGGTTTTCCTCCTGTCTTACTGGCTGCTCTTTCTCCTGCTCTTGCTCCTTTACCTGACCAAATGAGGTATTTCTCAGGGCTCTATCTTGAGCCCCTTCTCTCAATACATTCTCTTTGGGTGATCCCATTCATACCCTTGGCTTTAAATACCATCTATGTGCTGAGAATGACCAAATTCCTGTCTCTAGCCAGACCTTTTCTTTATAGGAAAGGTCATTGAGCCTGCTCTCTACCATTTTTCTCCATATTAGCACTCTTTCTCCTTCATAGTACTTAGCATAATTTTAATTATTTCAATTGCTATTACTTGTTTTTTATTCTGTCTTCCTTAACTGACTAAATTCCACGAAGGCCAAAGCCTTGTCTGTCTTGTCCCACCACTGTATTGTCAATATTTTTCATACATGGTACATAATAGGCATTCAATAAATGTTTTTTGAGTGAAGAATGAAGATTTCTCCCTTTTAAATTATATTGTGTAATAAATGTTGTATTACAAGATTAGTCAAAATTAAATGTTATAAAACTTTCATTGTTGAATTATTTTTTAAAATCAGCATTTAAACAATAAAAAACATATGTTAAGTACATATATGAAGATGGTCCACCACTGATGCAACATGTACTATAAGAGTGGTGATAAGTTTCACTGATACTGTTCAAACTGTGGGCAATTCTTGTCAAACTTTAATGTGCACAAGAATTCCCCAGGGATCTTGTTGAAATGTAGATTCTGATTCAGCAAGTCTGGCCTGAGATTCTGCATTTGTAACAATTCCTGTATGATGATGATGATGATGGTCCACAGACCATACTTAGATTAGCAAGAATCTAAAGAACGCTTGTAAATAATCTGTGAACTAAACTGAACATCTGTTAAATCCTAACTTTCTTTCTAGTATTATGCAAAGTGATTTCATACACACTATCTTATTTAAGCTGTGGCGGGTCTCTTGTAGTCTGGTAGACTCCTGCTTGTCTAGAAGAGTGATTTCCAACATTATCAAGACCCAGTGTCCTCTTTTAGAAAAATAATTTTATGATACCTCTTTTAATATTGTAAATTAAATATAACCTATCCACACGTTTTTTTAAAAATATAAAGCCCCAACTGTAAGACTCCTGCTTGTCTAGAAGAGTGATTTCCAACATTATCAAGACCCAGTGTCCTCTTTTAGAAAAATAATTTTATGATACCTCTTTTACTATTGTAAATTAAATATAACCTATCCACACGTTTTTTTAAAAATATAAAGCCCCAACTGTAATGTAAAAATGAAATAAATAAAAATGATAGTAAAATAATCAGTATTTCAAAATGTAAATGAACCAGCACAATTATTCTAGAAGACAGAATAATAAGGTAGATGCCTGTACTTGTAGAGTCACCATGAATGCAACAGCTAAATGCAAAAGGATATAGGTTGCATGAATAATGGTAAAAGAGTGTTGGCTCTCAACTAAACAAAAAATCATCCTCATGGTAGTTACAATCTGAGACAATTTAGAGTGTACTAAAACCATGTAAAAATACTTCATCTTAAAATGTAAAATGTAGTTAGAGTTTAGAAGTCATTAGACAAACACAAAATGTCACTATGTTTCAGGAAAGGGAGAGATTCCTCCTAGAATGAAAGATGGCTTCCTATAAGAGATGGCATTTGAGATGTACTATAACGGATACATGAGGATTTCAATTGGTATGATTGTGGTGCTATTAACAATGTTGGGAAGTCAGGAGAATTTAGTTTGGGTTGGAGAGAGAATGAGTTCATTTTTGGACCTGTTGAGTTGGAAGAACAGCATTAGAAAAATGGAGAGTTAGGAAAAGCAATGTGTTAGGGAACACTAAGAAATCCAGAATAACAACATTAGAGGACAGAGAATACCACTGGAAAGGAATACTGAAGTATCTTACATGCCCAGCTAAGAAATACTTAAAATGGGTTTTGAGTAGGTGTTGAATAGTAAGTAAAATGGGTTGAGTAGTAAGTTACTCAACCTGATATTTTAGGAAGATCATTCTGGCAACAATCCTCAAAACAGACTAAAAGAGACAAGTCTAGATGTAAAGTTACCAGTAGAAAAAACATGTAACAGTCTGAATCAGCAGTTTTCAAAATGTGACCTATGGGACTCCAGGATTACAGAGGGCTGCCACAGGTGCTGATCTATAGCAGGCGGAAGGTAGGCCTAACAGTGGTCTCTTGCTCCCTACCCTTTCTCAACCGCAATACCAAACTCGAATCTGCCCCACATAAGGCTTTGATGTAAAAGGGTGTTCCATTGCTAACAACAACTTTTGTCTAGTTTTTGTGTCTAATCCTAATTCTTGTTGAACTGTGAGAATGAAAGTGGAATACCTCAAGGTCATTTTACAATCATCAAATATCACTGTATACAATAGTAGCTATAAGATCTATAAGCACTATATGAATTCTTAATGTCAACTTGTTCAATCATTATTTGTCCTGTTATATAGATTGTACTTCCCTTCCAAAATTACATTACCTATAAAATTTTTCTAGTTGTTTAGGTTTGAGGCAATGTATATCTATGTAGTCCTTTGAAAATCTCCAAATTCCTTTTATTGAGATGTGCATACAATGCTGTTAGCTTGGCATGCTTAGAAGCTATGTATTTATTTGTGCACGGGTCTCCCAGCCCTACTAATTCAAATTTCACCTAGGAGTTTCATGTACATTATCCTATTTAAATCTTTACAGAACTTATAACATTTACAAATTACCATGTATTATTATGTTTTTTCAAGGTCACTTACAAAAAGTCAAAACAGCAGGTTACATTCATAATGCCAAGGATCTATTTTATACAAAATCCTTGTTTGCCAAATAAGTGACAATTTTATTTATAGAATTTAACCTTTATAGAAAAATGTTAAAATGGTATCTCATCCTAATTCTTTCTTCTACACACAAAAACACTCTCATTAATTCTGGGACATTTTGTTTTTATAGTAGAGTAGCAAGCAGAAGTGTTTTGGTTAGGATGGTCCATAAACTCTTTTGTCCTGCTGAAATGATTACAAACCAAAAGAGGCAGAGAACGGGCCGGCCCAGTGGCGCACTGCTACAGTGCACCACTTGGGAGCATGGCGGCGCTCCTGCTGAGGGTTCGGATCCCACATACAGACCGGCCGCTCACTGGCTGAGCGAGGTGCGGGTGCAACACCGAGGGTTGCGATCCCGTTGCCAGTCCCGGTCCGGTGCGGGCGTGACCCTGAGGGTTGCGATCCGTTGCTGGTCACGAAAAAAGACAAAAAGGATAAAAAAAAAAAGAGGCAGAGAACCAGTGGTATCAGTTATGAATAATTTCTCTCACTTGACCCTCTTGAATCCATTTACACACAAATGCTTTGGACAAATACTCCTTGTTAAGCTAATGGTCATCTATGAGTATTTCTCAAAGTCTGAATGGTACAGCATAACATCCACAGTACCAAAATGGAATTAGGATGCTCTGTGTTGCAAAGGAAGTTGTTTGCTCTAGGGACCATGGGTTTAATTTCAGACAGTCATAGTGTCCACAGAACTTACTAAATCTTAGACAATACTGGCTTCCAGAGACTACTTAGTAGAAAAACATCTGCTTCTATACCAGTAGTTTAAACCTTTTTAAAAGAGACATTTAATTTTTCCAAATGAAATTTTACATGGATTACCATATATAAAACAGATAAAGGGATATCTTAGTAATGTACAATTATAATAATTTCAAACACATAATAATTACTAAAAAGTCAAATAGTGAGAACAAGAAGGTTGTTTTAATAAACAGAAACTAGAAACCTAGAGTAATAGATGAAAATTGCAGCTTTATCCATCAGCTTCAATGCGTAGATTTCCGTATTTTGTCAAAACAGAAAAAAAATCGTGGGCCGGCCCGGTGGCGCACTGCTGCAGTGCGCCGCTTGGGAAGCGTGGCAGCGCTCCCGCTGAGGGTTCGGATCCCACATGCAGACCGGCTGCTCACTGGCTGAAAATTATTACCATTTGCATGTGCTTCACCTTATTATTTCAGAATAGTTTTTGATTAAACTATTCCAAGAAACTTGAAAAAGGATGGTAAGGAACTTTTACTTCAAAGTTGAATCGCTAAAAATATTTAACATTCATATTCTTTGATTCAGAATGTAAAAATCAGACAAGAAGTACCCCAACCTTATAAGTATTTAAAAGACTTATTATACATAATCATGATGTAATGTGTTACATGTTCTTGTTAGTGGACAGGTGATTTCTATACTGTGACAAAAGCATGTCCCAAGCACCTGAGCTTGAACCTTCATAGGCACTTAATTAGGTACAGGGAATAGAAAAGTTAGTAATATCCTTACTAAAATAATTTTACATGAGCAAATAAATATAGGATAAAAAAGACCAGTTCAGAACTACAATCTTACTCAAGTCACATTTATAAAATTTCAATAATTTCAGAGTTAGTTGCTAAAAAAAGTCTTATTTTGAGATCAAGATAAATTTATATATTGATAATCTTCAACACATTAAAATTTGGAATTCTGTGAAAAATTAAAATAAAATTTAAATGAAGTTAGCTCCTGAAGCACATCTCTGGAACTGTCTACACTTTATGCAAGCATATAATCAACTATTAATGAGTGCTAGAAGTTGGGGGTGAGTAGGAGATTGGTGCTAACAATTCTTTGATAAAACTCAGTAATTTTTAAAAAATGCTTAAATAGTATAACTGAAAAAGAAAGCTTAGAAAACAAAATTGTTATTGAATTATTTTTTGCTAGACTGTCATTTAAAGCCAAATCTTATCTATTGTATTTACATAAGCAGATTTCAGGATCACATATTAGTCCATTAAAATATGCATCGAATATAAGCAGAAATTTGCCTTCTCAATCAGTATATATAGATGGTACCATGAAATTAGCATAAACTTTTCCAGTGATACTTTCTTATACGTTATTTTAAACTTTTCGTTTACATATAAATGTATATACTTACACTTATTTAGGACTTAAAAATTATTGGTAGGTCCTTTATCAGACATCCAATGTTAATTGACTCCTATTGCAAGCTGTAGTTCTAAATCATGTTTGAGAAGAACTGAATGCTTAACACAGAAACCTGCCAATAAATGTTTATGTTCTACCAGAACCCCATGGACTTTCTGTAGCTTTTGTTCCTTAAAACTTTACCATTTCATCCTCCATACACTCATAATGGTGGGCAAGTAAAGTCCACCAACTAGAAGCTACATCTCTGTTAATCTCAACCATCCAGAAAGATGGAAAGGGATCTGAAAATTAAAAATGGCTACTACAAAATCCACAGAGTGAGAACCAAAAGCTGGCATCAAGAAGGGGACAAAAATTGCACAAAAACCTGGGAATATTTAGTGTAGGGGCATTCAGCTCTACACAGTTCAAAACCCCTTGTGAGAATACACTATAGAACAATACATTACCCTGTGGTCAGAATGATGGCAACCCAAAGTCACCGAGATAAACTTATCTCTTGTGTACTCTGTTTATAAGGGAGAGGGCTGTGTAATAAGTACAGTTAGATCTCTAGTCAGTATCATTCAAATAAAAAGGTTTTATATTAAATGAGAAACCTGCCATTGCCTGTGCGATTCATATTTGTTAACCACCTCATTTCTCAACCATACCATACAGAAGAGATGTTATTACAGCACAATTAATACAATTTAGTGATACATAAAGAATCTTTGGATAGAAAATATTTTGGGTCACAGATTGTGGGAAAAGAAAAGAGTTATAGCTTCTGATTTATAATATGCATTAACTCTTCATTTTCACATGACAAGATTTCCATTTCAAAAGCTTATTTCACCTAACATCTTCACACATGGAAAGTCTCAATAAATGTCTGTTGATGAATGAAGAGATAAATGAATTAAAAAAATAACTTCACATGCTGAAGAAATGATTCACTATACAGTCTCACATTTCACAAAAAACTGTAGTGTATTAATTTGACCCCTATATTATGCAGAAAATAAAGATATTCCATAAATATTCTATTTTCTTATATTGCCAAGAGAGGTACATACTATAAAGCAAATTTCTATTCTAGATTGAGACCAAAATATCAACAAAACATGAGCCAGATCTTGGATGGCTATAATGAACTGGATATTTTACCACATTTAATACTCTATCCTCAAGGACCTGATGTTAAAATAGCCAAACTGACATAATTAATCTCTTATTTTTTTCTTTAAATGTTTAAGTTTTTGCATTAAGCATACCATATACCATCTATTTCTATGGACCTATGAATTTAGTCATCTAAACTCACAATTTCTTAAAATCACTTATCTATATTTTATATTCTCTTTCCATTTGGAGTTTATACATTCTGAATTAAATTCTACATAAGTTTTTATTCCTTTCTTCAGGGAGTCTTCATCCAGGCTAATCTAAAAGTCTTTGTTAGGACACCAATATCCTAATTATGTTATTTATTTTAGTTTCTTAACTTCATATTAAATAAATGAATTCAGTAGTTTAACATTGACAGAGAAACACTCCAGTTTCTATGGATCTACACTTACCAAGTTTAATTGCACACTTGATAGAGTAAAACGTATGATTCTGTACATTATTCTTGATAAGTGATATGGCTTAGGCTAGGAAAAAATAGTGTTTGAGTATTGATTTATAATTTTACAAAAACAGGGGCCGGCCCGTGGCTCACTCGGTAGAGTGCGGTGCTGATAACACCAAGGCCATGGGTTCGGATCCCATATAGGGATGGCCGGTTTGCTCACTGGGTGAGCGTGGTGCTGACAACACCAAGTCAAGGGTTAAGATCCCCTTACCGGTCATCTTTTAGAAAAAAAAAAAAAATTTTACAAAAACAAATTAATCATTTGTAATAATTAAAGCATCAGAGTTTTTTAAATATTATTTTTCCAATAGTATACAGGAACCAAACTTTTTTTTCTCTGTTTTTGGTCACTGAAAGTTTTACATTTTAAAAATGGCACTTCATAAACCATTATTTAAATGTTCAAAGTGTAAAACTTTTAAAGTTATTTTTTAAATCTTGCTAACTTAAAAAATTAAAAGCATAAAGAGTTTTTCATAAGAGAAAACACTTGAAGCACTATTCATTAATGACCATTTAAAAGTTTCTATTTACCCCATACCAGCCAGCCACCAAAAAAATACAAATAAAAAATAATAAAAGTTGCTATTTAATAAACACATACTGTTCATTGAGTTATCATTTGGCATTTCACTAAGAGAAAAAAAGGTTTACATTCATCAACATAGTAAAAATAATTAGTAAGCATATCCATTTATAATCTTAGAATTAAGAATTCAATTATTGCACTCAATTATACTGAGTGAAACAAAAGCTTTACCATATTTATCTGTCCCAAAGTATTTAATCATATTTTAATAATGACATACACTCTAGAACTAAAGCTGCCAAAGATCAAGGTTCTTTGTCAATGAGAGCTCCTTCCACTCTTTGATAATATTTATCAAATTAACATTTTAATTAGTTAGGCGTATCTTTTTTTAAAAAATGAATACATTTCTCACAAATTCTGATTTTCTAAATACCACCACCTTCCCCAAGATGGGTTGCATCTGCCATTTTCAAGGTTTTAGAAACACTTGTTGAGAAGACTATTGAAGAGTTCACAACAGCAGTGTGAAATTTTAGTTTTCCCAAGGAAGTACATACTGAAAATTTGAGAAGCAAGGATAGTTTTATGATTTTCAAAATTAATTCAAATGAAACTCTTAATGTGAACCTGATTTTTGCTTTGGGTACAGAAAGCTCATTAGAAGATGGAGTTCCAAGGGAAATGCAAGTGCCAACCACTTTAAAATTTACCTTTCCCATGTGACAGCATTTACCCTTACAAGAAAAAAACAGGCACATTTCTTGCAAAACAAGTCACTCAGATTAGCTTAATTCCAGTAGACACTGAGGCCATGGCCAAAAAAAAAAAAAAAAAAAAAAAAAAAAAAAAATCCAAAAAGATTGGTTACTCCATCCCAGGTTTGCTACCATTTAAGAGACGCTCCAGAAGTACTCTTTCTCTGCAGACTTATGTCTGACCACCCCTCAAGAAATAAAATTTCGGAGAAGTTATCACTCTCTAAAGTGGAAGGGGTGGGAATGGGAGACAAATGAGGGATGTATGAGAACTTGCACGCTTTGCCCTCTGAATTTCCTCATATTTACTTTTAACAAAAGATATAAATGAAAAGCAAAACCGAGATTCAGGAGCTCTTTCTGCTGCGTGCACCGGTCGAGCTTCTCGGAGACCCCTCAGGAAAGAAGCTGGCTGGAGGCTCACCTTCCATGTCGCCGCCGAGCCGGGCTGGGCTGGAGCTACCGCTCTGGCAGCCCGGCCGCTCCACGTGCTCCTGCCGTCGCCGGGAAGCAGCGCGCAGCTGGCGGGAGATTCCCAGCGCGGGGAGTCCCCGGGATCCGGCCTCCGCGTCGGCGCAGATTGAAAGGGGCAGCAGCCGGCGACCTGCCAGTGAGCGGGGTTACAGCGGCGCTGGCTGGCTGTGGCTTTAAAGGACGCTCACAGCGGAGCGTCGCAGGTTCCTCGCCTCCAGCCCCCTTTTGAATGTCAAACCCGAGGAACCCTGCCTGATAGGATGGAAACTGAGCATCAGTACATGGTCTCAAAATGTCTATTTTAGAAGGATACTGGATGAGAGCGTAATATCACATTGGGTTGTGGGGGTCTGCATTGCTTTTTTGGGCAAGCTCAAGTTCAAAGATGTTTGTCTTAAATTGTGCAATATCTGGAATTTATGTCTAGATTCGAGGATGATAGCCATGAAAACATCAATGAGAACTCATTTCATTCCAAGTATTAGTTGGTTTGGGTTGTGTTTTTGTCTTCCTCAGTTTTTCAATTCACATGATAAAAGTCCTTGGTCCAAGTTTTCAGAAAAACAGTTCAAAAGGATTTTGTCAGTTTTATCAACTGAACTATTTAATTTTTTTAAGCAGTTCTGTCACTTTTGTTTTCCCTTCTGGGAACTGCTTGGTTTATTTGCCACCACTAACAAAACACTACTCACTCTATCTATGTATCGTTATTTTCTACTACCCTGCCACCTTCCAAATGAAACACCTTCCAAAAATACATATATGATGTACCAGAAAAGTAAGTAAAGATAGTAGAGCTGGAAAGAGGTAGTAAGACAGTAAAGTTAACTCAAAGATGTTAGCACACAGAGATGTACCAGTCAACACATTTGATTGTAGGGAGAGGAAAGGGGAAGTGACCACAAAACAGTTTTTCGGAGCAGAACTTTTTCTTTACACTAAGGTCTTCAGGTGAGTCCTTCTAAAAATAACTAGTGTGTTGAAATGGATAATATACAAATGATTCTCAAAAAGGCCACTGCCACCCTTGTTAGAAAATTACATTGGTAATGCATACAAATATATTTGAGACTTAAGATTGAAGGCTTGTGCATAAGCTGATCATATCAGAAGAAACTCACACTTATGAGTTAAAGTATGCATGCTGTAATTTTATGAATTTTAGTTTATTTTAAATAGTACCATAGTATAGGCAGTCTATGTAATATATATGTGTATCTATCTATCTATCTATATATTTAAATGAGTAAATAACTTGTATTGGCTTTAAGAATACAGCACTGCAGTAGCATGTCTATAGCTGTATGAGTTGGAGTTCTGCAGGATAATATCAATTTCAGAGAAATACACTAAACACTAGGTCTAACTTTAGTACTGAAAGGGGAAATTTGTTGTTTGTTAGTTTCTAAAAGCAAAAATAGCACATCAAAAGTAGCAGAAGAGGAACTGTAAAATTTCACAGGATGGTGTGAGGATGAATAATTATTTGGTCATTAAAAAGTTGTAAGGAACCTTTATTATCTTCCATTACAATTTTCTTACAGTGGAATGTGTTACTACTCTGTAAATAGTTCAGTATTGAGTATTTAGACTCCAGAGAGGGATACCTAAGGGAACAGATAAAAAGTAGATGGGTAAAATAATTCAGGTAGTTACTCCACCCTCAAGGAGGTGGAGCATAAATCCTCACTTCTTAAGTGTGGGCTGCACAGAGTGACTTCCTTCCAAAGAGTGTAGTATAAAAGGTGTGTAGAGTAACTTTAAAGTGGAGAAACCTGACAAACACTACCTCAGCCAGTTGATCAAGGTTAACATCAACAGCAATGAGGCATGTTGATAACCCTTGATATGATGTGATGAGAATGTCGCTTTACCTCTGTGGCCTTCCTCCCAAAAACCCATAACCCTAGTCTAACAATGAGAAAAACATCAGACAAATTCCAGTAAACAGGCATTCTACAAAATACCTGACCAGTTAAGGCCAGGTCAATGTCATCAAAATCAAGGAAAGTCTGACAAACTGTCACAGCCAAGAGGAACCTAAGGAGACACGACAACTAAATGTAATATGGGATCCAGGATGAGATCGTCGAGCAGAAATAGGGCATTAGGTAAAACTAAGGGAATCTGACTTTAGTTAATAGTAATGTATCAATATTGGTTTATTAATTGTGAGAAATGTATGATACTATTGTAAGATGTCAATAGTAGGGAAAACTGGGTGTGGGTACATAAGAACTCTCTCTAGTGTATTTTTAATTTTTCTGTAAATCTCTTCTAAAATAAAAAGTTTATTTAAAAAGAGTATACTTTCAATAGAAAACTACTACTCATTGGGTTAAGTCTCTTCTCACAGGATTCAAAATTTACCACACAGTATTTAGAAGGATCAATTACTTATAATAACTGGGAAGCCAACAAAACACACTGTGGATTTGTAATAATTTGACTAAAATTGGAATGACAAACTTCTAGGGAATCGAAGATAATGCTTAAATTTGTCTTCATTATCATCACCTTAAGAGGGAAACAGTTGAGACTAAACCATGAATCTTGACATGGTAACTGCCAATGGTGGATCTGACTCATTGAATCACATTTCATGGCTATGCTACATAAGTAAAATTAACAGTGACTAAAAATGAAATTACTGACAAAGGTTGCTCCTGGACCATCTGAGAGAGTCCAAGTACTGACTCGGCTTAAAGGAAATAAAACTGAAAACTCTTGATCTCACCCAAAATAATCATTCTGCACCCAGTCTGAACCTTGGACTCTACCTACCAGCCTACTCAAAACCACTACTGAGGGTGGTGCCCCGCTGCTAAGAAACAGACAACACATAAAGCCTTTCAGGCCACCCAACGAGTAGCCAAGAAAGAACAATGATCTTTCGGAGCTCTCTGATCTTGACTAATCATCCATCCCCACAAGAAAAGCAGATCTTGGGCTCTTGCCTTTCAGTTGGGCCCGTTTTTTAAAACAAGGTTACTTCACGACCTTAGATAAATTTGCATTGGGGGATCTCTCCACATCTTCTCATGCTTGCAGTTGAAAATGAAGATTCGATGTTCCTCTAGAGTGGGAAGGCCTGCAGGTGCTGTGTTGGCACACTAGCAGTTCTTCTGGGTCTTGGTTTTGTGGGTAGAAAAATGCAGTTAGGCAAAACTTCGGTGTCAGAGTTTGAAAGAAACTGGGCACGCACTTTCAGACAGAGTTCATGAGAAAAAAAAGGCATAGAAAATTCCCATGCGGGGTTCTCTGCTTCAGGTGAGGAGGAAATTCTCAAACCGTTTCCATCCTTCAGTTCTCTCGTCAATCCCTTCAGTCCCTACACTAAGGACTACACCCCGAAACACGAAGCCCTGGGTTCTCTTCCTTTACTCTCTTCTCTCCTTCAGCACCACTCAAAGAAATAGGCCGCTGAGAGCGCGGGAAAATGGCGCCAGACTAGAGGCGCGAGGCGCTAGACGACGGCGGCCGCGCAGGCGCGCAGGCGCTGACCTCCCGCGCAGGCGCTGTCCTCCCTCGCACTCGCCCCGCCCCCGCGCTCGAGGACCGCAGCACGCACGCGTTTCCCCTGGTAGCTAGGGACCGGTATGGGGCCGACGTCGGCGGTTTTGTCGGCTCTGTAGAAGAGAGTTGAGGAGGCGTTGTGCCGGGGCTGAGGTAGGAAGGAGCCCACCCCTCGACGCGAGCCCCTGAACCGTGATGCGAGCGTGGGTCCTACTCTCCGCGGTGCTCTGGTGCCTCATTGGAGGTGGGGCTCCCTCCGCCCGGCCCCCAGGCCTCTCTCCTCTGGCCGAGTTTCCCCGTCCTGTCTTCTCCGCTTCGCCCCGCCCTGCCCTACTCCGAGCTCTGTCTCCTCTTCTACCTCATCAGTTAGTGGTTTTTTTCCTCCGCAGTTGGATGGCAGCGGTCTTCCTTACTCACTAAGAAAGGCTTCGTTTATGGCGAGGCAGGACACCCAGGTAATAAGGACCTGTTCACAGGCAGAGCCTATCAGGAGAGCCGGGGGTGCAGGGGACCTGCTCAGAGGAGAAGGGAGGGAGCGAGCGTTTATTGAGCATCTACCGTGTGCTCGGCAGTTAGTGAACGTTGCATCTTTTCACCCTTACAGCGACCCTATATGCCTTAGTTGTATCGTCTTGCCTAGAGCCGCACAGTTCGTAAGGAGCTAGGATTCAATCCAGATCTCTTTCTCTAACGCCACCTTACTTCCAGGGATCTCTCCTGCTTTCCAGGCCTGGAAGTCCCTCTGTTTGGAACACCCTTATCCCTCCCCTTATTAACTAAAAGAACTCCTACTCATTCTTTAAGGCTCTGCCCAAATGTCATTTATCACTGTGTGAAACTTTCCCACACTCCCCAGAGAAAGTTAGTCACTTAGCCAGCTTTGGATAACTTTGAGCCAGTTCATAACATTTGTCATGTTTGGACTCTTTCCCCTGTACCCCCCCACCGGATTGTAGGACAGTGTCTGTATGTGCTCATAGCCTGGCATTCAGTATGCTTTAGTATCTGGTGAGACTATGTTAGTTCCAAGCATGCTGTCGCTGCAGATCTGAAACTAAATAGGTAATTGCAGAACATCTTCCTAGTATGCCTCACATAGGCTTGATAATTGTTCCCAACAGAGGAAAGTCACAGTTAAATATCAAGTTTCCCTTGGGGATGACCGTGATCTTCTTTAAAATAGATTTGCAACCAAGCTCAAGACATTTTCTGAACTTTAAATCGATTCCACTAACCCTTCAAAAAATTATGATTCAAGTTCTGAATCATTGAAATCAACTTCTAAATGTATTCCGTACATTTCATAAACAATTAAAACTATAATATCACAGGAAAAAAAATATCATGACTCTCTAACAGTCTAAAGTTTAAAAAACTTATTGTGAGAAACAAAAAGGACTTCATACTATCATGCTAGATATAATGATTTTTAATATAATGAACTCCAAAAAGAACTAATTGGTGTCCTTGGGACAAAATGGTAGGAGTGTATTTCTTAATTTTGCTATATAATGTAGTTATGCATTATTTTATTTTGTCACAGTGAAAATATATGTAAAATTACATCAAAATAGCCCAGTCCTTGTCTGTATGGATTTTGAACGTGCTGGTAAAGAAACAGTGGACCCCACCTACACATGGATTGGGCCTGATGAAAAGTTGTTAACGGGTAAATTGTTTGATTTTAATATGTTCTTTTTTTTAATAATGTGGACTTTTTTCTAGAAAAGCACTATTGCTTATTGGAAAGAACAAATTGAAATTTAATTTTAAAGGCAGTTTCACGTGCTCCATTCTTAGAAAAATCATGTGATGTCTTGGTCTGTGCCTTATTTTCAACGTATGCAAAAACTGAAGCAGTGATTTTTGCAACCCATTTCCACACTTTTGTATTAGTTCAAAAGTCTTTATAAAACCTAAAGTTTAGGCCGGCCCGGTGGCGCACTGCTACAGTGCACCGCTTGGGAGTGCAGCGGCGCTCCCGCCGAGGGTTCGGATCCCACATACAGACTGGCTGCTCACTGGCTGAGCGAGGTGCGGGCGCGACACCGAGGGTTGCGATCCCGTTGCCGGTCCTGGTCTGGTACGGGCGCGACACTGAGGGTTGCGATCCGTTGCCGGTCACGAAAAAACACAAAAAAAGTAAAAAAAAAAAAAAAAAAAAAAAAAAAAC
>NW_007735032.1:30371-35711 GCF_000696425.1 Galeopterus variegatus
AAAAAAAAACAAAAAAAAAAAAAAAAAAAAAAAAAAAAAAAAAACCTAAAGTTTATTTGTTACACCAATAATGAAGTGAAATATCTAATATGTAGTTTTTCATGATGTTAGAAGTGTGCCTTGGAATATAAGCATTTTTAATTAATTTCTGTTTTATGTGAAAAAATTATACAGTACTACAGGACAGTATAATCTCGTTTACTGAATTACTGGTGTAAACCAATCAAAACTAGATGGCAAGAAATGAATCAAAGAAAACCAAAATATATTCCAAAGATGTACTTATCTCGTGTGGTTTTCCATAGAGTAATATGATAGAATTCAGATTTTGTTGGATTCTTAAAGATGAAATAGTTCATTAATTTTTAAAATTTTCATGTCTATGTGTAACCCCAACTTTACTAAATGATGTTTGAATACTTGCATGTTAAATAACCAAGTAATTTACTATTTCTGTTTAGAAAGTAATCAAATAAATATAACTAAAACAGGAATGCTGGTGGTGAAAGACTTTCTGGAGTCTATGTCTGGAGTTTACACATGTACACTTTCTTATAAGACTGTCAAAGCAGAAACCCAAGAAGAACATATGATAAAGAAGACATATGACTTTATGATCTTTGGTAAGAACTTAGGCACATTTTAACAAAACAATATCTTGGAATGTAAAAAAATAATAAATAAATTTTGAAAAAAGCAAGTGTAGGGCCGGCCCGTGGCTCACTCGGTAGAGTGCGGTGCTGATAACACCAAGGCCACGGGTTCGGATCCTATATAGGGATGGCCGGTTTGCTCACTGGCTGAGCGTGGTGCTGACAACACCAGGCCAAGGGTTGAGATCCCCTTACCGGTCATCTTTTAAAAAAAAAAGCAAGTGTATGGATTCTTCGTTTAGTGAAAATGAGTCTGTTATAGGTAATCATTGTGATTTATGGAGTATTTTGGGGTGTATTTGACTAGGCAAACTCTTAAACTGACATCCAGATAGTTTGTCCTAAATAATCCTCTTTCATCTCCTCACTTCACACTGTCTAGGTGTGCAAACACAATCTACTTTATCACAATTTGGCAGGTAATGTAAAAACTGGTTTTTAATCCTATGAAAGCATATTAATGATTCTTTCACTGGACTGTGCTGACAGCAGTGACACCTTCTGCAAGTTAAGAGCCTCCCCAAAAACAATCTTATTTTTTTCTTGATACTGTTAACTTACCTATATAGCCAACCCATGAAGCCATTTCTCCTCTTGTACTAAGTAGATCATATATCAGATGAAAATGATACTTTTTATTAGTTATTTTATATATTTTTGTGAGGACAAACTGATAAATCATTTAATTAAGTAAAGTTTCTATGCTGATTTTCAAGATTGATGGGATTTAGTATTACATGTTATTTGGAGATTGTTTGGTAGAAGAAATTAATGCTAGGTACAATTGTTTTTATTCTCTTTTTTTTAAGCCTATCGGGAACCTGATTATTCATATCAGATGGCTGTACGTTTTACCACAAAGTCTTGCATAGGAAGATATAATGACCTGCTCTTTACAGTGCTGAAGAAAATCTTGGATAATTTAATCTCTGATTTGTCATGCCATATCATAGAACCATCATATAGATGCCATTCTGTTGAAACTCCAGAACATAAGCTCATACATGAACTATTTATAGCCTTCCAAGGTAAGAAAAAAAAAATTAACTTTTTAAAAATTTTGAGTTTAGTCCTGAACCATGATAGATTGTAAAATTAATTGCCACATTAATATGAGATTTCTTATAAATAATAGGTCCTAAATGTTTGTTATGCACTAAAGTATATTGTTGGTCGTAGCCCGGTTACAGTGTTATTTACCTTCATATATCATATATTGTTGCTTATCATTTAGAAGTCAATATCATTTTAATATAGCTTTAAAGGGATGTAGCTAATATGTCATTTATAATTTCTTATAGAATTTTAAATTATATTTTTGAGATCTTATTAAAAGGGAGTAACCAAACAAATTTATTTCTATTCATTTTAAAGCCTTGTGGTTACTTCCATTAGCCCCCAGATGGAGTGAAATCCAAATTATGCACCTTACATTATCACTACAGTTAGGTAGCTGGATTAAACGCATGCCTGCTTGCTTACTGAATTCAGCATTTGGAACTTTATTGAAATGTTTGGAACTTTTTACAATCCTTTTGTAAACCTATCATTTTTTTCCTCTCCAGTTAATCCTTTTGCTGCAGGGTGGACAGATGCATGCAGCGATTCTGTTGACTGTGAAGATATCACTAATCGTAATATCCTCCAGGTGAGAATTTCATTGTAAGGGGAAAGTATTTGAATAGTCAATCCAGCTATTTAAAATTTTTTGCAAATACTTAATTTTTTTTTTTTCCTTTTTGTCTTTTTTCGTGTCCGGCAACGGATCGCAACCGTCAGAGTCGCGCCCGTACTGGACCTGGACCGGGACCGGCAACGGGATCGCAACCCTCGGTGTTGCGCCCGCACCTCGCTCAGCCAGTGAGCGGGAACCGGTCTGTATGTGGGATCCCAACCCTCGGCGGGAGCGCCGCCGCGCTCCCAAGCGGCGCACTGTAGCAGTGCACAACCAGGCCGGCCCCTTAATTTTTTTTAATTAGAAAGTTTCTTCAAAAATCTGTTTCTTTATGTTGTGAATATTTATCAATAATAAAAACATGTCTAAGGAGTAGTTTTAAATTATTTTTTAAAAAACTTAAATATGCATTTGGAAGAAAAATAAATAAAATAAAAATAAAAAATAAAAACTTGAATATGAAGTAGAGTCATTTTTGTTTTCAGTTTTTTAAACTGAGATTGTGAGATTCTTGCCTGTTTTAAGATGTATCTTGGAGTAGTACATATGAAATATTATATAGCTCCTCGTGTTAATATTATTCATTTTATCTGTAACAGAAGGATGGATCCCTGGTCTTTGTTCCCCAAATGATGATTAAACAGCAGCTTGAAGGGGCTGGCCCATGGCTCACTTGGGAGAGTGCGGTGCTGATAACACCAAGGCCAAGGGTTCGGATCCCATATAGGGATGGCCGGTTCGCTCACTTGGGAGAGTGTGGTGCTGACAACACCAAGGCCACAGGTTCGGATCCCACATAGGGATGGCTGGTTTGCTCACTGGGTGAGCGTGGTGCTGACAACACAGGCTCACTGGCTGAGCGTGGTGCTGACAACACCAAGTCAAGGGTGAAGATCCCCTTACCGGTCATCTTTTTAAAAAAACAAAAACAAAAAAGCCCCAGCAGCTTGAAGAAGAACCTTACAATCATGTCATCCTATGTTAAGCCAATGGTGCTTCCAAAATTATACTGGTCATAATAGTTGCTCTGTCCTCTGCCATCCTCAGAGGCTAAGGATGTATTCCTAAAAATCCCTTCACTCTGCTGGTCTGCTTCCTCAGCCCATACCCTTAATGTTGTGCATGGCTTATAGGAAGCACTCAGTTAATATTAGTTATTAAACTCTGTGCTCAAAAAAATAAAACAATTTACATCATTAGTATGTGATGTTGATTATAGAAAAAGTCTTAGTTTCCATTTTGCTTGGCTCTTTCTTTCTTGGTGATCATATGGAATTAGAAATAATGAACCCCCAGTTATCTACATGCGGAATAGGCCTGTTGCAAATAGTTCAAAAGAAGGGTTTTTTAAAAATTTTTTTCATCTTTTTTAACCATGGTAATGTGAATTGACAACAGTTGTTAAGGTCAAGGCTAGGCTAATTTTAGTATTAACACATAACTAACTGTTCAGGAATTCATCTGTTGTGTAAAAGATGCCATGCTCATACTACATTTCATTGCCTCTGATACAGGAGGAGAAATTTGCTTCATGGTATAGTAATTGTACTTCTCTTTTATATTTTAAAATCTTAGGCAAGAGATCGGATAGAAGAATTCTTTCAGAACCAAGCACATATTTTGTACCATAATTTTAATAAAACTCTACCAGCTATGCATTTTGTGGACCACAGTCTTCAAGTAGTACGTATGGATAGCTGTCGATCAGGATTTGGAAAAAACATAGGTCTACACAGTAATTGTGCTAGCTGTTGCGGTAATTATAAAATTTATCTAAATATTTAGGTTATATAATCAGAAAAATAGATGAGTAATTCACTTAGGATAATTGAATTGAATGCTTACACTGATTCTCTTACCAAAAATTATATTCAGCTAAAGGGAAGTAAAAAGTCAAAGCTCAAATTTCTAAATATAATTATCTTAATGTATATTAATTCTTCCAATGTACTCTTTTCTATTACAAAATATTTCTATAGCGTTCTGACTTAAGCTACTGTACTATGAAGGAAAAAAGAATGTTCTTAGCTAGAAAACAGAGAACTAGGAAATAGGAACTAGAAAACTAGAAATAGGAGCTCATAAATGGGTACTGCAGAAGATACTGTAAAATACTAATACTAAAGGGAAAATAGGATTCTATTCTATTCTCCTATTTTTGAGGTCATCAAGTTACAGTGTTTGAAACTTATAAATAATTTCCAACAAATTAATTGGCAGAACATTGCTCAGTATAATATAGGTATAGAAATGGTGTGATATTGAAGACAGATTTATACTATTGGTTATAGTATAGTATAACTCTTAAGTTATAGAAGTATCAAGTACTATAAATTATGATAATCTACCCCATGTATTTTTCTCTGCAGTGGTTTGTAGTCCTGGGACTTTTAGTCCTGATGTTGATGTTACTTGTCAGAGCTGCATTTCCGTCCATATCTACGGAGCTAAATCTTGCCCATAAACTTCAAACGAAAATCAGCAATATGAGGACTAGAGGTGAAAGCACTATTACTTGCTTGTGGAGGTGGGAGACATAAAGTGATTTGTTCACATTCCAGAATATGCTAGATAGTTCTATTAAGTAAGATCAGTAAGTTCAAAACATTGGAAAACATAGATATTAGAAACTTATAAAAAAGTAGACATGGCATTTCTAAGAACACATTTAATTCAATATCATCAGTGTACAAAGTAAGTTTAAGTATTAGTGGGTGATTTTTAATGAAATGTGTTTTCTTGTTTACAAGTTAAATCTGTTGCTATGTACCTAAGACTATATATAGGTCAAGAAGAGTAGCAAAATATAATATAATAAAAATTTTATACTTTCTATACTTTTTTAATTCAATTTTATTTATGTTTATTTTTGTGGCATACAGTGTATTGTTCAATACATGCATATCTTGCATAATGATTCATTTAGGGTAGATAACATAGTTTTGTCCCCATTAGTTCACGCCTTATCTTCCCCCCCCCTCCCCGCCCCCATCCCTCCAGCCTCTGGTAACC
>NW_007735032.1:37216-41765 GCF_000696425.1 Galeopterus variegatus
TTTTTTTTGGTATAAATGTAGATTTACAGAATAATTGAGTAGATAATACATAGTGTTCCATATACCCACCCAACCACATACCCTCATCCCTCTCCACACAGTTTCCCATTATTAACATCTTGCATTAGTGTGGCACATTTGTTATGATTAATGAACCAATATTGATACATTATTATTAACTATATAGTTCATAGTTTAAGATTCATTCTTCATGTTTTATGGTTCTGTGGGTTTTGACAAATGCAGAATGACGTGTCCACCACAATTTCATACTGAATAGTTTCACTCTCCTAAAAATCCCCTGTGCTTCACCAATTTATCCCTCTCCCCTAAGCCCCTGGGAACCACTGATATTTTTACTGTTTCTATAGTTTTATCTTTTTCAGAAGGTCATATAGTTGAAATTATATAACATGTAGACTTTCAGACTGGCTTCTTTCACTTAGCAATATGTATTCAAGTTTCCTCCATGTCTTTTTGTGAATTGACAGCTAATTTTTTATTGCTGAATAATATTCCGTTCTATGAATGTATTTTAGTGTGTTTATCCATTCACCCATTGAAGGAAATCTTGGTCGCTTCCAGTTTTTGNTGTGGGCAAGTTTTGGTGAGGACATAAGTCTTCAGTTCAATTGGGTAAATAACTAAGAGTGTGATTGCCGGCTCATATGTTAAGATTGTGTTTAGTTTTATAAGAAACTGCCAAACTGTTTCCCAAAGTGGCTTACTATTTCGCATTCCCCCCAGCAATGAGTAAGTGTTTGTGCTGTTCCTCATCCTCCCCATCATTTGGTAGTGTCAGTTTTTTGGATTTGGGCCACTTAAATAGGTGTGTAGTGGTATTTCGTTGTTGTAATTTACAGTTCCCTAATGACATTTGATATTGAGCATCTTTTCATATGGTTATTTGCTATCTGTAATCTTCCTTGGTGAGGTCTCTGTTCACATCTTTTGCCCTTTTTAAATTGGGTTTATTCTCTTATTGTTGAGTTCTTTGTATATTTTGGATACGAGTTTTTCATTAGATAAATATTTGCAAAGATTTTGTCCCATTCTGTGGCTTTTATGTTTATTCCTTTAACAACATCTTTCACTAACAAGTTTTTAATTTTTTTCTTTTCATTTATTTATTTATTTATTTATATTTATATTTATTTATGGCATATGGATTTGACTGTCAGTGTTTGTGTACAGTATGTGATGATCAAATCAATATTATTAGCATGTTCATCATTACAAATCGTAATTACTTCTTGTGTCCCTTACCCAATTACTCCCTATCTCCCCTCCCCAAGTTTTTAATTTTAATAAAGTCCAACTTATTAATTTTCTCTTTTGTGGATTGTGCTTTTGGTGTCATAAATGAAAACTCATTGCCAAACCCAAGGTCACCTAGATTTTCTCCTGTTATCTTCTAGAAGTAATATAGATTTGTGTTTCATATTTTTGTCTAAGATCCATTTTGAGTTTTGTGAAAGGTTTAAGTTGTGCATCTAGATTCTTTTTTTTACATATGGATATCTAGTTCCAGCACCATTTGTTGAACAGACTGTCCTTCCTCCATTTAATTGCCTTTGCTCCTTTGTCAAAGATCAGATCCTTCCTCCATTTAATTGCCTTTGCTCCTTTGTCAAAGATCAGTTAACTACATTTGTGTCAATCCATGTCTGGGCTCTGTATTCTACTCCATTATCAATTTGTCTATTCTTTCATCAATATCACGCTATCTTGACTACTGTATAGTAAATCTTAAATTTGAGTAGTGTCAGTCCTCTAACTTTGTTGTTCTTCAGTTTTGTGTTAATTATTCTAGACTTTTTGCCTCTTCATATGAATTTTTGAATCAGTTTATTGATAATTATAAAATAACTTGCTGGGAGTTTGATTAGGATTGCATTGAATCATATGTCAAGTTGAAGAGAATTGACATCTTAACAGTAGTGAGTTTTCCTATCCATGAACATAGGATATCTCTCCATTTATTTAGATCTTTCTCTGAAGTTTCTTTCATTGGAGTTTTGGAGTTTATGTATTATTAGATTTGTGCCTAAATATTTAAATTTTTTAGTTCTAATGTAAATGGTATTGTGTTTTTAGTTTCAAATTCCAAGTGTACATTGCTGGTATATAAGAAGGCAATTGACTTTTATATATTAACCTTATAATCTGTGATCTTACTATAAACATTTAATAGGTACAGGAATTTTTTTGTTGATTCTCTTGGATTTTCTGTGTAGACAATTATGTCATCTACAAACACAGTTTTGTTTCTTCCCTCGCAGTCCATATACCTTTTATTTCCTTTTCTTGTCTTATTACGTTAACTAGGACTTCCAGCACAGTGTTGAAGAGGAGTGATGAGAGGGGACATTCTAGCCTTGTTCCTCAACTTAGAAGGAAAGCATCTAGTTAAGTATGACCTTAGTTGAAAGCTTTTTGTAGAATTTCTTTGTTAAGCTGAGGAATCCTCTCTATTCCTTGTTTACTGAAAGTTTTTATCATGAAGTGGGTAGGAGATTTTGTCAGATGCCTTCTCTGCATTTATTGATATTGTCATATGATTTTTCTTCAGCCTATTAATGTGATGGTTTACTTTAATTAATTTGCAAATGTTGGACCAGCCTTGCATATTTGGAATAAATCCTTGGTCACTGATTTTTATACATTGTTGGATTTAATTCACTAATATCCCATTAAGGATTTTTGCATTTATGTTCATGAGGCATTTTACTTCTTATAATATCTTTATCTGGTTTTAGTGTTAGAGTAATGCTGCCCTCATAGGATGAGTTAAGAAGTGTTTCCTCTGGTTCTGCTTTTTTGGAAGAGATTGTAGAGGATTGGTATCATTTTTTTCTTAAGTGTTTGATGGAATTCACCAATAAAACTATCTGGGCCTGGTGCTTTCTGTCTTGGAAGATTATTAATTATTGACTCAATTTCTTTAATAGATCTAGACTTATTCAGATTATCTATTTCTCCTTGTGTGAGTTTTGGTAGATTTTATCTTTCAAGAAATTGGTCTGTTTCATCTAAGTTATCAAATTCATAGGTGTAGAATTGTTGGCAGTATTCCTTTATTATCCTTTTAATGTCCATGGATCAATAGTGATGACCCATCTTTCATTTCTGATATTAGTAATTTATCTTTTCTCTTTTTTCTAGGTTAGCCTGGCCAGAGTTTTGTCAATTTTACTAATCTTTTCTAAGAATCAGCTTTTGGTTGATTTTCTCTGTTGATTTCCTGTTTTTAATTTCATTGATTCCTGTTCTAATTTTTATTAATTTTTTTTTCTGCCTACCGTAGGCTTATATTGCTTTTCTTTCTCTAGTTTCCTAAGGTGGAAGCTTAGATTACTGATTTTAGATCTTTTGTATTTTCTAACGTATGCATTCAATGCTATAATTTCTCTCTAAACACTGTGCTGAAACTTACAAATTTTTATAAGTTGTATTCTCATTTTCATTTAGTTCAAAATATTTTTAAATTTTTTGAGACTTTTTTGACCCTTGTGTTATTTAGAAGTGTGTTGTGCTTAGTCTCTCCTGACTCTCCCACACTGTGCTGCTCTATCACTCCTCTCCCTAAAGGTGGATTTCAAACTCCAAAATCTTGATTTCTGGATCAGCCTCCATAGCCAGGTTCAGAGCTTGCTAGACTGGGACATGGAGAATGAGTCCTTTCTTGCCTTCACCACAGCATACCTGCACTTAGCCAAGCAGAACCTTGCCAGACATAGACTCCGAATAGTCGAGCCACCAAAACTACCCCTGGAAGCTTGCTAGACTGGGACATGGAGAATGAGTCCTTTCTTGCCTTCACCACAGCATACCTGCATTTAGCCAAGCAGAACCTTGCCAGACATAGACTCCGAATAGTCGAGCCACCAAAACTACCCCTGGAAAAAAAAAATAATGCTGATGAAAATGGTCCAGGATTTGAGCCCAACCTGTGAATGTGGGTAAACGCCAACACCGTGTATCCCCCAGAAAGCTGGAGGTCCCAGAACCTAGTAGGAGGAAGGATCTGACAAACACACTCCCTTCCCCTCAGCCACTCCCAAAGGAGAAAGATGCCAAGTGCTCAGAGGCCACAGGGGTGGAATTGCTGCTGCCTTCCTCCAGCAAGCAGTCTCCCTCTTGGAAGCAATTTGTTTCTTCCTCCAGCAGCTAGGAGATGTGATGGCCTTCCTATTTGACCTTTAGCTTCAAGAAGCAAGAGTCAGCCCATGCCTTTGGAATTTCCAGCTATATTTCTGTTATTAATTTTTAGTTTAATTCCATTGTGATCTGAGAGCATTCTTTTTATGATTTCTATTCTTTTAAATTTGCTCAGGTACTGTATATATCCCAGAATGTGGTCTGTCTTGGTGAATGTTCCATGTGAGTTTGAGGAGAATGTATGTCCTGCAGTTGTTGGATGGAGATTCTGTAAATGTCAATTATGTCCAGTTGATTAATGGTTCTGTTCAACTGTAGCCTTACTGATTTTCTTTTTTTGTCTTTTTTCGTGTCCGGCAACGGATCGCAACCCTCAGTGTCGCGCCCG
>NW_007735032.1:42449-43676 GCF_000696425.1 Galeopterus variegatus
AGCGCCGCCGCACTCCCAAGCGGCGCACTGTAGCAGTGCGCCACCGGGCCGGCCCATGATTTTCTGCCTGCTGGATCTGTCCATTACTGACAGAGTAGTGTTGAGATCTCCAAGTATAACAATGAATTCATCTATTTCTCTTTTCAGTGCTATTAGTTTTTGCCTCATGTATTTTGATGCTCTGTTGTTAAGCACCTACACATTAAGGATTGTTATTCTTCTTGGAGAATTGACCCATTTATCATTATGTAATACTCCTCTTTATCCTGATAATTTTGCTGCCCAAAAGTCTGCTTTGACTGAAATTAGGATAGCTACTCCAGCTTTCCTTTGATTAGTGTTAGTATGGTATATCTTTTTCTGTGCCTTTACTTTAACCTAGTATGATATCCAGTTGCTGCAAAATCAACTGTTCTGAATGAAGACTTATCAAGGTGATGATATTTTGATTTATTTTCACTGTGAGCTGGCTTTTTTCCCTATATAACTATAATAGATTGCTAATTAATGTTGATAAATATGTTTGATGACTTTCTCCAATCACTGTACCTCTCCAAAAGAAAATAGTTTTAATTCCACCATGTACTATGGGATAGATTTTACCAGTACCACTTATGTATCCTGCAGTGGTTTTTTTTAAGTGTTATATATTTACAACTTTGCCTCTTGAATTAGACAGTTTTACTCTAGCATAGAGATATTTATTACTTCTAAGGACATGTCAATGCTGCTTTTAGGCACAATTTTAAATTTGCTGAAGAAAGCCATTCCTATTGAAGAGAGGTTTCCATATTTCAAGATGGCCATGGCTTTAATTCTAAGCAAATGAATTAAATAATTCTTATGAATTAAATCAGTTATGATATCTACTGTATTACACTTTTAAAAATGCAGTTGGAAAATATGCACTACCTACTACCTGAGATAGTTATGGTGACGAATGAGCTTCTCACTTAGATTTATGGAGCTATTAACCTGTAAATAATTTTTATAAAATAGGTCACAGACTGAGTCTGCCAGAATCCTAGATGTAACTCTCATGTTTTATGAATTGGTACTTCAACTCTAAACTAAAACAAAGTTTCTTTTCAGAGAATCAGTTTTATCTTCTGTGCATTTCCGCTCCCAAACTACCAGTTTTTTAATGCAAAAAAGTAAAAGATTGCGTGCATATACTTATATCTTCATATATGTTACACTTTCCTCTGTGTAACTAAGATGGAAAAA
>NW_007735032.1:44483-46960 GCF_000696425.1 Galeopterus variegatus
GAAGTTTCACAAGAAAAATCAGTTGATTCAATCATCAAAGAAGAACATAAAAACAGGCAGTGTCAAACTTGTAACAACAGTAAATTAACAATGTGACATTCCAGAATGTAATTTGTAAAAAGCTAGGTTAATTCACCAGCAAACAGCTTGTCCTTAGTAAACATTTTCTTTTTCACATACTTCCTACAGCAATTTCCTTAGCATATCTAAACAGCATTCAAGCAGTTTCCTTAACATATCTTAACAATCAGTAGGTTAAATAGTCAATAGTCATTCAAGCTGGAATCAAACCAGCAACCTAAAACAGTCAAAGGACACAATCCCATCCCTAAACAGTGATTAGAATTGATTAGATGGCTTTTGCCAACCATATCTGTGGACTTTCATCCCCTTACTCAAGAGCCTTTTGGCTCATTCATGCATTACCTAAAAATCCTATTCTAAGATCAAAGGAGAATCAAGATTTCTGACCCACTACATTTCCCCCCTTATTATTATAAAAGTCGGAAGTGATGAGGGAGTCAGAGTCAAAGGTGTTCTGATGAAGAACAGTCAGCATTACTTCAGCTTGACGAGTCCATTGGAACATGGAACATAACAGTTTAATCACTGTAAGAAAACATAAGATACGTAAAACACTAATTCCAGCAATAATCCAAATTCTTATATTTAAACCAGAAAACCAATGGGTAGGATTAAGCCAATGGGACAAATCATTTAAATGATTAATAGTAATCTTTTGAGCTTCTTCTTGAAGCTGTGTCATTTGTTGTTGAAGCTTGATTATTAAATTTTGAATATCTCCATGTAAATCAGAATGAAAAGCTTCATGTAAAAGTTTTTGTATATCTTTCCATGCAATGGGAGGAATTAAAAGGAATAGAAGTTATACACATGGAGCGATATTCTGCATCACAATTAAGCTGGCTTCACGTCCAGAGAGCTTGTCGGTGTTCGCCAATCCAGGTTACAGCTGCCTCTAAGGCATCTAATCTTTGTAAGATTTCTTGGTCAATTTTAGTTTGAGATAGAAATTCAGAAGTTATATTTTGAAAATAGTCATTTACTGTTTGTGCTGTTTGAATAGAATGAGTTAAGGCCACGACTGCAGCAGCTGCAGTAGCAGCCACAGCCGTTACTGGTATTATGGAAACTATTAGAATATCCAAGAATCTCTTAATGCAAACTTGTTCTAGAGTAAAGGTGATTTGCTCTAGGGCAGAATTCCCCATCCACTGTCGTGTAAGGTTTACAGGTAACCAAGCTTCTGCTCTCTGTTTTAGTATGAAAATATAAGATATAAAGAATAGGAACATTAAGATGAGTAATGTAGGGAGTAAACCAAGTAGAATTAGCTGGGAGAGTGATATTAAATTCAGAATTAAAGGAGAAAGAGAAGTTTGTAGATAACATAGCAAATATGTAAGGACAAGAGGTACAAATCATAACTGAACCAATATTATCTTGTGTTATTCATTTTAATTTAAAGGTTGTCGTTTGTCTAATTATGCGAGGGAAAAAACGGGATAGCAAGATGCCAAATTGTTCTTTTAAGGGGAGAGTGATAAGAATTATCTCTTAATCTCAAAATGGAACCAGCCAAACTGGGATTCCAATTATAAGGGGATCTGGAATAATTAAAAGGAAGAGCATAATTCCAAGTGGTGTTGGAATGAAATATTAATAAATTTTGTGGTCCCCAATTTTCTAACATAATATTATTAAGTAATGTTTTTTCAGTAAAATTTACAGAACAGCAAGAGATCCAGTTTAAATCTCTGCCATCTTCTATGGAAATCCAGGGATGGGAACAGACAGGAATATTAGATTTAGAGTGATCTTTTCCATTATGAAAAACTCCAGGAACTCCAGCAGTTGAAATAAGAAGTTGACGTTTTAATGCTAAAAGTCGGTTTGGATTTTTTATTATATAATTCATATACCATTGACGAGAGAAAGGAACACATAAACTATTATTTGTCCAACTGGGTGTAAAACAGATGGGTAAATTGTCAGTGAGGAAGTACCAATCATGGGCAAGTTTATGCCATCCTGCATTGTATCATAAATTATAGCAGGATTGTCCACATTCTTCAACAGGGCCTGAGGGAGGGAGCCAGATACCTCCAGTGTGAGCACTATCATTAGATGAGAGAGGAGGCTCGTGATCCTCCCAGGTAAGCAGATCAAAAACAGGAGGATTTAGTACATGTGTCCAATAAACATGAGTACTTACAGTTGAGGAGAAAAGCATAGAAAAAGTTAACAAGACAAATATCACCTTATATCCTTTTGAGTTAATGGTTATGTGAGAAAGGATGGCCAGAAATAAATTTTCTGGTGTTAGAGTGCCTATTCTTTGAATTGTAGCTTCTGCTTGAGTAATAAGACCTTTTAAAATATAAGGTCTGGAACGTTGGTCTGGAACTAGTTGTTGTTGTCCTTACTGGTGGGTTCATGTAGGTTGGAGTGGAGTT
>NW_007735032.1:47821-49156 GCF_000696425.1 Galeopterus variegatus
TTCTGTGGCGCTTAAATTTTGGGAATTGCAGTTTTAAAAATTTAGTTAAACAGAGACTTAAAGACCTGTTCATGAGGGGCCATTCCCATATCTATATTGTCTTTTTTTTGTTTGTTTATTTAATTGAGATTTAAGAAGGCCATTAGCCCTTTCAATAATTGCCTGGCCAGTGGGGTTATATGGGATTCCTGTGACATATTTAATGTTCCAGTCATCACAGAATAATTGAAAGACTTTGGAGGTGTATGCCAGCCCATTCTCTGTTTTTATTTGAGCTGGAATTCCCATGGCAGCAAAGGCAGAAAGACAATGTTTTATAACATGTTTAACAGTTTCTCCTGTTTGGCAGTAGCATGAATAAAACCAGAATAAGTATCAACAGTAACATGTAAATATTTAAGTCGTCCAAAAGGAGCATAATAAGTGACATCCATGTACCAAATTTCATTAGTGTTTTATTTCTCGAGGATTAACCCCTCCAGGGAAACTAGATTTAGAAAATCTTTGACAATCGGGGCAAGCACGAACCAATGTCTTGAGCTTGTTTGCAAGAAATTTGATGCATCTTAGCTAAGGCTCATGCCCCTTGATGAAAAAACTGATGAGACTCAATAGCCTCTTGTAAAACATTATTATACATAACAAAGTGATCAGCCGTATCATTTCCAGTTGATAAAGGACCAGGGAGACCAGAATGAGAACGTATGTGAGTTACATAGAAAGGATGATGTCTTTTTTGAATAAGTTTTTGTAAGTGTCAAAATATTTCAGATAAAAGAAAATCATCTCCCTCACGGATAGAGGCACTTTGAATAACTTGTAAAGCTCTTACTACATAGGCAGCGTCAGCCACTAAGTTAAGGGGTTGAGTGGAAAAATGTTGTAAAGCTGCAATAGCAGTAGCCAGTTCAGCCCTTTGAGTGGATTTATGATGAACAGTAACAAAATGTTTACAGATTCCTTGTTCCTGCCATGTTACAGACCCCTTTCCTGATTTACCAGAACCGTCAATAAACACAGTGCTGGAGGAAGAGGAACAGGGGATAATCAGGATTTTAATTGTATAGGTAATGATTGGAGTCCTTGTAAGATTTTATCATGTGGTAATGAGAATTGTAGCTTACCAACAAAATCAGCCATAGCTATCTGTAAGGACTGATTGTTCAAGGGCATTATAAAAGTCAGTTTTAGAAAGACCAGGGTTAATAATATCAAGATCATACCTAGTAAGTATTTGACAACGGTGTCTTCCCCTAGTGAGTAAATGAATGTGCTGTTCTAATTTAGTATATAATTTCTTTTTTTGTTGATGGGGTAAGAAAATCCATTCAATGA
>NW_007735032.1:49975-55064 GCF_000696425.1 Galeopterus variegatus
AAACCTGTAGGACTATGTGGGGTATTTAAAAACAATGAAATGAATGACTTGAGATTTAACAATGAGTCTCAAAATTGTTTGGAATGTAAAAAGGATTCAATCTGTTTTAATTCTAATTTTGTTTGTTCAGATAAATAACAGGGGGAAAGACAAATCAGGGTCTCCCTTTAAGGTATTAAACAAATGTTGTAATTGATAAGTAGGAATACCCATGGAAGGGCGGAGCCAATTAATTTGCCCAAGTAATTTTTGTAAATCATTTAGAGTAAGGGGCTCCTGAATATGGAAGGATATATTTTGTGGCCATATGTTTCTCTGAGTGACCAGAAAAACAAGGTATTTCCAAGGCTCCATTTTTTGAATTTTATCTGAAGCTATTTGCAAACTGGCATTATTAACTCATTTGATTAAATGTAAATAAACTTGTGATAACAGGTCTGGATTGTCATGAGCAATAAGAATGTCATCCATATAATGATAAATAAGAGCAGTTGGAAATTTTTCACGAGTGGGTCGAATAGCTCGATCCACAAAGTCCTGACAAATAGTAGGGCTATTAATCATCCCTTGAGGGAGAACTTTCCATTGATATCTTTGAGCAAGCGCTCCTACATTAACGGTAGGAAGGGAGAAGGCAAACTTTTCTTTGTCTTCTGGGTGTAAAGGTATGGTAAAAAAGCAATCTTTTAGGTCTATGATGATTAAATGATAATTGTTAGGAATGAGGGCTGGGTTAGGGAGCCCAGGCTGTAGGGCCCCCATGGGAAAAATGCGGGCATTAATTTTTCTTAAATCATGTAATAATCTCCATTTGCCTGATTTTTTAGGAATGCAAAGTATAGGAGTATTCCAGGGACTATATGATGGCTCTAAATGTACCAATTGTAACTGTTGTTTGACAGGTAAAGTAGCTTGACTTAATTTCTCCCCTTTAAGAGGCCACTGCTCCACCCAAACTGGAGGACCAGGGGTCCATTGAAGTTTGAATGGTGAGAGTGTGGCAGTGGCCATCATGATAAGTTTGAAGAAGATGTCCCAATATAAACATCCCATTGAGTAAGGAGGTCTCAGCCCCATAAAGTTTGAGGGAGATCTAGAACATATGGCATAATGGGGGCAGTTTGTCCCTCAGGCCGGTACATAATAAAGGATTTTTACTTCGACAAGGGGATTTGGACCTGCCTAGTCTAGTAAGTGTAACTGGAGAAGACGTTATTTTCCATAATAGATTCCAATCTTTTTTTGCAATTATAGTAACGTCAACCCCGAGTCTACCAATCCTGTAGTTAACTTTTGTTCAACAGATAATGTTAACAGTGGCTGAGCATTATTTAACTTTTGTATCCAGAAAGCATCAGGAGAAGCAGGAGATTGAGGTTCAGATTTTGTTTCAGAAAACAAAGAGGACAAGAGAACAAGTTGAGCTATTTGAGTCCCTTTAGGAATTAATTGCCCAGTATAATACCAGGGGTATTGAAAGGTAAGGGACCGGAGAAATTTGTTGTCCCTAACTTGATTTGTCCTGCTTCATCTAAAATAACATCTTCTGTTAAGGTCAAATCGACAATTGTTTGATCGTTTATTTGAAGTCTGGGGGAGGAAAATTGTCCTGAGGAGGAGTCCAGATTTGAGCATGAGCATTGAGAATTTGACCCCCTTTGTTTGTTGGGGCACGGGATCTGGCGCCCCATTCCTCGTTTCCCGAAACAGGATTGCCTTCTATATCAAATTTAGATTTGCACTGATTTGACCAATGAAATCCTTTTTTACATTTAGGACATTTTTGTTTTGGTTTAGTCTGTTCTACCTCTCTTAGTTTGCAGTCTTTCTGAAAATGACCTTCCCTTCCACATTTAAAGCATGTTTTAGATCGGAGAACTACAGCAAGAATTTGGGCTTTATGGGTTTCAGTCCCCGCTTTCTTGCAGGCTTTGATCATATCAGCAAGAGTAGAATTTTTATTTTTCATTGAAAGGAGGACCCTGTGGCAGTCTTCATTAGCACTGTCAAAAGCCAATTGTAGTGAAAGTACCTGGCTGCCTCAGCATTGTCAATTTGTCTAGTTATGGCATCTTGTAGATGATTAATAAAATCTATATAAGGCTCAGAGGGGCCCTGTCTGATAGTAGTGAAAGATTTAGTGGGAGTATTTGTTTCAGGAATTCTGTTCCAAGCTTTCACGGCTGCTCGATTTGTTTGGTCAAGTACTTGTTGAGGAAGTAAAGCTTGTGCCTGAGGAGTTATAAAATCTCCTTCCCCAAATAACATATTCCTATCAATCTGAACATTATTTCGTAAATTTTCCAGTAAAATATTATGTAAGGCTTCCCAATATTCTTGTAGCCATACAGTGTATTGAACAGTAGTTAAGACAGTTTTTCCAAGTGTTTTCCAATCCCAAAGGGTCATATTATACCCAGTAGCAATTGATTCTAAGTACCCCTTAGTAAAAGTACTATGTAAGCCATTTTCTATTATCCTCTTTCTAAATTTTTGAAGCAAGGAAAATGAGAGGTTTTCATGTCTGGGTTGAGTCCAAGTTCTCACAACAGGAAAGACATGACAAGTATCAGCTTCCATGTTGTGTCCTTCTTTAATACAATGTTCCATCAAGGGAGTGGTTGAATTGTTCGCCTCTAAAGGCGGTGGGGGAGGAGGAGGAGGCGGCAAGGATTGTTTCTTATCCTCCTTAGTGACAGAAACATGTTGTTTTTTGTTAGGGTCCTGAATAGATCTTAAAGCAACTTGACATAAATTCTAAACCATTAGATGAGAAGCCTTAACTGGACCTATTGCATTTTTTAACCGTTGACCAATTTGTTCCCAACCCTCAATATCAAGATTCCCTTCTTTAAGGTACTGAGGGCATTGTTGCCACTTAGTTACCTTATACCCTGCTGCCTTAAGGAGACATCAAAGTTGTGACCTATATTGAACTTCCTTTTTAGACAGCGAATTACCCATAGTTGGAAGAATAGATAGAAAATTGAAAGAGAGAGAAAGCAAAACCTCAGGTGAAGCCCTAACTAGACACTGCCGCAGGCGTGCAATTGCTAATCGAAAGCCACCTGTGATTCCCTTACCAGGATGTGTCTCTCTTACTAGGGACTCCCATGCCGGGAGGAGTCGGACATCTTTTTCCTCTACAATGCTTGGCAGGTCAGTCTCTGATCCGTGGGGAACTCCTCACACGGGGCACCACTTTGTTACACTTTCCTCTGTGTAACCGAGACTGAAAAAAGAGAAAGAAAGAATTCACTCAAAGTACCATCAACAAGGCCTGGAGGGACTGCCACCCATCAGGGGAGCAGCCGCCCTTGGAGGGACTGATGCCCATCAGGGGAGCAGCCCCGATCCAAAATCAGCCTTTCTTTTTATTGACAAGACAAGGAAATTTCACAAGAAAAATCAGTTGATTCAATCATCAAAGAAGGACATAAAACAGGCAGTGTGAAACTTGTAACAACAGTAAATTAACAGTGTGACATTCCAGAATGTAATTTGTACAAAGCTAGGTTAATTCGCCAGCAAACAGCTTGTCCTTAGTAAACATTTTCTTTTTAACATACTTCCTACAGCAATTTCCTTAGCATATCTAAACAGCATTCAAGCAGTTTCCTTAACATATCTTAGGAACAATCAGTAGGTTAAATAGTCAGTAGTCATTCAAGCCGGAATCAAACCAGCAACCTAAAACAGTCAAAGGACACAATTCCATCCCTAAACAGTGATTAGAATTGATTAGATGGCTTTTGCCAACCTTATCTGTGGACTTTCATCCCCTTACTCAAGAGCCTTTTGGCTCATTCATGCATTACCTAAAAATCCTAAGATCAAAGGAGAATCAAGATTTCTGACCCACTACAATATAAAACCTCAACATCTTTGTTTGTAAAAGAATTATATCTAACTTTTGAATCACTTATTTGTGAGCATCTTTCATAAGAATTTGTTACTAATTTCAGGCATTAAATAATGCTAATAGTTGTTCCAATGCAATTATCCCATGATCTTGCTGTGGGTAGGTTTTTCTTATGAAGCATCTTTTATATACAGTCTCCCTCAGTATCTGTGGAGGATTGGCTCCAGGTCCCCCTGGGATACCAGAATCCTCAGCTCCTCAAGTCCCTTATATAAAATGGCCTGGTATTTGCAAATAACCTGTACACATCCTTCTGTATACTTTATCTCTAGATTACCTATAATACCAAATACAGTGTAAATTCTATATAAATTGTTGTTACAATGTATTTTTTATTTGTATTATTTTTATTGTTATATATTTTTAAAAATATTTTTGATCCACGGTTGATTGAATCTGTGGGGTGGAACCCGTGGATACAGAGGGCCTATTGTACTTCATTCTTTCTTACTGATTTAACATCTTTGCAAAGATTTCTACCAGTCACTTTGATTGTGGCTGCTGAACTATAAAAGCATTTTTAAAAACAAGTATTCATCCTTTTTGACTCAAAACAAATGTCTGTACTATGATTAAAATATTGATAATATAAGAAATGGGGGAGACTTTTTTCTGTTCAGACTCACTGAGCCCTCAAACCAAGACTGGAAAAAAAAAAAAAGAGCAGCATTTGTTTTGTGATAACTTATGGTTTTGTTTTTATTTTTTTCTATTTTTATTTTTTAAATTTCTACTTTGTTTTTTTTAAGAAAAGTGTGCAGAGGGCAAGATGAGTCAAAGTTCAGGCCCCCTAAATATCTAAGCAGCTACCTTTGCTTATAGAATAAAGCATGCATTCTCAGTGGAGGTGATATTGCCCCCAAGGAGGTGAAAATTGGTTTAGGGCAGGGAATCTTAGATATTATAATGGTTTATGGCTCTCCAATGTCACACTACTTAAGTAGATATATGATATATCTGTGGTATTAAAATTTCATGGGGAGGTGTTATTAGTCTGTTTCTGTTGCTTAAAACATTAAATACCTGAAACTGGGTGATTTATAAAGAAAATTAAATGTATTGCTCATAGTTTCAGAGGCTGGGAAATCCAAAGTCCAGAGAATGCGTTTGGTGAAAGAGTTGGTGGTGGCAACAGTCACCCCGGGGTCTCACATGGCAGAAAAATGG
>NW_007735032.1:55562-57982 GCF_000696425.1 Galeopterus variegatus
TTTGGTGAAAGAGTTGGTGGTGGCAACAGTCACCCCGGGGTCTCACATGGCAGAAAAATGGCAGAGCAGAGAGAGAAACCCCCTCATTCGTATTCTTTAAAGCCACCACAATCCCTCCCATTACTCCAAGAATGGATCGATCAATCCATTCACAAGGGTGCAGTTCTCATAATCCAATCACCTCTCCAAGGCCCCACCTTTCAACTATCACAGTAAGATTTCCCACCCTCTTAACACTGTCACAGTGGGGACCAACCCTCCAACACGTTAAACTTTGGGGAGGAAACAATTTAATCATAATAGGAGGCAACTAGGAGGGGAAAAAAATGTCTAAAAAGCCTCCTGAAGGGGGGCAATAAAGGGGAAAAAAGGTTGACAAACACTGACATAAAAGATGAAGCTCCAAAACTGGCATTCAAGGCCTTCAGCAGTCTGCTCTCAGTCTACCTTTTCAAGCCCTGGATCCTGTAATTTCTACATTGGGGGACAGATTGGAGTAAATCTGTTAAGATCTCTTCCAGCTCTACCAGTCTAAGAGACTTCTCAGTTTGAACCCTTTCCTCTAACCAAACTCATCTTGCTCCCTTCTAGACAGCCTGCCTCATTCCTCATATGTAGAAGCCCTTCCCTTTTCGATTCTGCTTTATTCAAAGCACTTCTATCCTCATGAATCACTTCTTTCCTTAAATTTATTGTCCCCCACTGCTAATTTTAGCACATAGTCACACTTCTGTTATTTACATTTTTAAGCCTTTTTCCGTATTTGTAAAATAAAGGGTTTATATTAAAGGATTCATAATATCCTTCAGCACTGAATCTAGGTTTAATATCTTGTCTTTTCTATCTTCTGTATCCTTTTCCCCTCCTTCCCCCCTTTGATAATAAACTTCTATGAGTAGGAAATTCCTCATACTGCCTTTGAATCTTCCCATATTGCTATGCTCAAAATAGCTGTGATAATTTTTTTTTTTTTTTTTAAGATGACCGGTAAGGGGATCTTAACCCTTGACTTGGTGTTGTCAGCACCACGCTCACCCAGTGAGCTAACCGGCCATCCCTATGTGGGATCGAACCCTTGGCTTTGGTGTTATCAGCACCACACTCTCCCGAGTGAGCCACAGGGCCGGCCCAAAATAGCTGTAATAATTAATTGAAGTAATTAAATTGGGTCTGCATTCAGAGGTAAACTTTCGGTTACACCCTGCGTGCTGTTTATTTTGAACCTTGAGAATGTTTGTCCTCAGTACATTGATTCACACTCTTTTCCCATCCTCTAATCCTGATGCAAGGTAAGCCGTTTAAATATTTATAACACAGCAAAAAAGCATGTGTCGAATTTATATTTTGCAAATAGTAAATGATAATACAAATTAATAATAAATAATAAAATTAATAATAAAATTAGATGAATGGCATCTTTATCAATAATAAAATTATTAATAATGCTAATAATACTAATATTTTTATTAATTTATTATTAATAATAAAATTAATGTTATCCTTTTTATCTCATTAGCACAGAAATAAAGCCCTGAAATGGCAACAAAGTTATATCTTTTGACTTATTCAGTGGAAACAGAAGTTGTAACAGCATCCCCACAATTTGCTGCTGGCAAAATCCCACACTACTCCTTTTTGTCATCTTGATTCTGTAAGTGCACAATTGTAGTACTTAGAAGTCACATTTCACATGACTGTATCTATGAAAAGAGTCACTATTGAATAGAATTCTGTACTTTGTACTACTGCAAGGTATTTTCCAACACTGGTGGATTATTAACAATAAACTGCTGAACATATTGGTTTGCCATTTGCTTGGTTCAACAATCATTTTGGCATAATGTGTTAATAGCATTATGGTTTGAATTGCAGGTGCCATGTATTAATGTATTGTGGGTGCTTTTATTTGAAGCAGTTTTATATTTTTAATATAGATTTAGTAGAATTTTCTGGTCATATGTGAAAGCATTAGTCTATTGAAGTTAAAAGAAAATCTCTGATCACATAAACTTTCAAGAACACAATTTCTTAAACATTTATCCTCTACAAACTTAATAGCAAGCCAGTCAGAGGTTATTATTTGGGAATAAAAGACTAATAGTTTATGTACCTTTCTAATCAATGATAAATAAAGTCTCATAAGAGTCTGTATGTAGGGCTGGCCAGTTAGCTCACTTGGTTAGAGTGTGGTGCTGCTAACACCAAGGTCAAGAGTTAGGATCCCTGTACCAGCCAGCTACCAAAAGAAAAAAAAAAGTCTGTATAGGCACTGGACATTTTGGTCTTACTTTAGGCTTTTTTGTGAACTACAAAATAGATTGTCCTTAAATTGTTATCAAAATGTGTGTACTGGGCCGGCCCGGTGGCGCACTGCTACATGCGCCGCTTGGGAGCGCGGTGGCGCTCCCGCCGAGGGGTCG
>NW_007735032.1:58739-62791 GCF_000696425.1 Galeopterus variegatus
GGGTGCAACACTGAGGGTTGCGATCCCGTTGCTGGTCCCGGTCCGGTGCGGGTGCAACACCGAGGGTTGCGATCCCGTTGCTGGTCCCGGTCCGGTCTGGGCGCGACACTGAGGGTTGCAATCCGTTGCCGGTCACGAAAAAAGACAAAAAGGTTAAAAAAAAAAATGTGTGTACTGGGCCGGCCCGGTGGCGCACTGCTACAGTGCGCCGCTTGGGAGCGCGGTGGCGCTCCCGCCGAGGGTTCGGATCCCACATACAGACCGGCCGCTCACTGGCTGAGCGAGGTGCGGGTGCAACACCGAGGGTTGCGATCCCGTTGCTGGTCCCGGTCCGGTATGGGCGCGACACTGAGGGTTGCAATCCGTTGCCGGTCACGAAAAAAGACAAAAAGGTTAAAAAAAAAAATGTGTGTACTTATATTACCTGTGTATAAACCTGCTCAGAAAGTCCAGAAGATATTCAAATGTGATTTAAGCTGTCTTTTTTCTGCTAAATTGTTTCAGCTGCAGATTATAGACTTTTGCATTTCCTTTTCGTTATATTCTTAAGAGTTTTTTGTTTACTTCAGCTTTTAAAAAATAAAACATTACAGGTTTATCTAAAGCCCCTTTATACTTCTCCTCTATCATCATTTCCCTTCCTCCCCGTAGGAAGTAATCTCTACTCTGAAATTGGTGGATATTTTTCCTATCCAAGTTTTCTAATCATTTAATTTTTCCATTAAAGGTGTCATGTGTTTCCTTTGCAACTTTATTTTCTTACCCAATATTTTTAAAAATATTTTTCTGTGTTAACACATGTAGATTTAGTTCCATTTCTCTTCTATTCCACTAAATTAATATAGCAAAATTTATTATTTCTCATCATTTATTAACATTGTAGGTTTGTGCATCAGTCAGGGTCCAATCTGGAGACAGAAAACAATAATTTGAGCAGGGGAAGTTTAATATAAAGAATTATTATAACAGGATTGTGATAACAAGGAATTGGCTAGTAAGATGTAAAGAGAACCGTAAATAATATAGGAATATCAGATATAAAAAGCAACCATATAGAAAAATGTTTGTTTTTTGTATATGCTTACTTAACAATCAACACAGAAGACTTCTATGACCAAATGTGTGTGGGTTTTTTCCCCACATAACAAGCAAGCAAGGAATTCTGCATCAGACACTGAGTGGATGTCCTCTGATTCAGTTCAAAAAGGGATGAATTTGGAGCTGTGAGGCAATAAATTGACAACCAGCACAGTCCAACCCTTTGGCTATTCAACTTCCACATGCTTCTTTCTACACACATTTGAACTCTTGTACATGGACAAAACAATTTTATATTTTCCCCTAATAAGATACATCTATCCATCTTACAATAAAGTACCATTTCCCAAAAACGTGGAGATACATAGTCCAAACAGTCATTGTTTCTATTGCTGGCTTTATCAATTACTCCTCAAATTCAGTCATAGTCCCACTGAATATTTTGTTATCTAAAGAGTAAGTTCTAAAATCAACTTCAAACAACTTGTATATAAATAAAAATGGAGAGCTGGTCGGTTAGCTCACTTGGGAGAGCACGGTGCTGATAACAACAAGGTCAAGGGTTCAGATCCTCATACCAACCAGCTGCCAAAAAAACTCAAAGTAAATAAATTAAAATGAGAAGGAGAGAGGAAATAGGTGGTGTATAAATAAAAATATGGATATAACAAAGAGGAAATACACAAAGCTGCTTTGCTTCTGTCATTGGTCATGAGGTTGTAGTTCATACCGATGGCCTCCTTCTTGAACTATTCTCTCCATATCTCTCTTGCCCACAGCCAGAGCTTCAGTTGCTCTGGGTTTTTTGTTTGGTGGAATGACTGAAATTTTCATTCCTAAAGGGTCTGAATCCTCGTTGTTCTGCTCTCTCCCCCTCCTGCCCCACCCTGTTTGGGTTGCTATGTAGTTTTCCATCAGCCTTTACTATCTGGGCATGGAAGAACAAAGAGGCGCCCAGAGAATCTCCTAGATTCCCAGACGCAGTCCTCCTTGCCCTTCTTGTGTACTAATCCAGTTTTCCCTTGGTAACCAGGATCAATCACTTCAGCCCATATATCAACCCTACCCCCACTCCTTTTTTTTTTTTTTTTTTTTGTCCTACTTGTTGATTCAGTGGCATATGGACCCCAAAATGTCCTGTAGGCAGTCTCATTTTCAAAATTAGGAATGAACCATTGTTGAGTCCCCTGATAGAAGCTTCCCTTCCCCCTCCTTGGGGACAAAGATATCCAAACCAGCAGAGCTCAAAGTTGCCAGGGTAGGAAGCAAAAATCCCACAAGTGGGTTATTAAATGTAATACAAGGGTACTTCAAAAAAGTTAATGGAAAGATATTATCTTTTAATTCTATTTTTCCATGAACATTTTAAAGTACCCTTGTAGTCAGAGGATCCAGTCCCATGTCCACTCTTTGATTCCTGGACTTTTTTTTTTTTTTTTTTTTTTTTGAAAAATGACCGGTAAGGGGATCTTAACCCTTGGCTTGGTGATGTCAGCACCACGCTCAGCCAGTGAGCAAACCGGCCATCCCTATATGGGATCCGAACCCACGGCCTTGGTGTTATCAGCACCGCACTCTCCCGAGTGAGCCACGGGCCAGCCCTGGTTCCTGGACTATTTTGGCTATGAGGGAGACAGCAGTACATATTGGTCTCTAATTCAAAGCATTTACTGCATCCTGTAAAACAGAACCCCTTCCTTTCAGGATGTTGTCTCCCGAATGACTCTGTAACTGAGATTTTAGTAAGCCATTTCACCTTTCAGTTAGTGGTTCTGGGTGATGGGGTATGTGGTAAGACCAGCTTATTCCTTGGTCATGAGCCCATTGCTTCACTCCCATTGCTGTGAAGTGAGTTCCTTGATCAGACGCAATGCTGTATGAAATGCCAGGATGGTGGATAAGGCACTCTATGAGTCCACAGGTGACAATGCTGGCTGAAGCATTACAAGCAGGGAAGGTAAATCCACATCTAGAATATATGTCTGTTCCAGTAAGGATGAATCTCTGTTGTTTGGACAGTTTTATTCTGTCAGCATAAAAAAAAAAATTAGGCACACAGGTTAGTGAATATAGAAGGTTATCCTGAGATAGGCTAATACATTATTCTTTTGATTTACGCATGTCTCATTTTGAAACAGAATTTTATAAAAGTAAGAGAAATATGAACATTTTAATGCTAGAATTTTAAAGGGAAACTTCTGTCCCCTTAAGAACTATTTCCTTCTTGAAGACAGAACTACCACCAGAACCATCCCAGAGAGACAAAGGCCTAGTGAGTTTAAGGGGAAAAGCCGCACGTGCTGCTAAGTAACTGACGAGTATATAGCACTATGTGCCAGGAATTATTCTAAGTGCTTTTGATGTATTAATTCAATTATCTTTATATGCATCACAGGAGGTAGATACTTTTATTCACATTTTATAGATGTAGAAACAGAGGCACATAATTGTTAAGTATTTCACACAAAGTCACACAGCTAAGTAAGTGGTAGGCTTGGGATTAGATGTCTCCAGAATACGGGTCCTTAATTACTAACTATTCTGTCTTTCATAGTAAGTTTTATCTTAACAGGTAATAATTATTCCTAACATTTTACTTGAGCACTTCAAACAAAGCAGTTTAATGGGAAAGTACCTGTTATGCAAATAAGATATGGCAAAACACAAATTTAACTAACCCCAGTGAGGGAAAACAGTGTAGGTCAAAGGGTAAACTAGTAACGGTATTGCATACCACAGATTGCCACCTGTTTTTACTTTTTTGTTTTTATTGTTTTTACTTTTTTGTTTTTATTGTTTTTACTTTTTTTCCCCTCTCCTTATAAAATTCCACAGAATGTAGGCACTGCTGTTAAGTTTATGAATTTCTTTTTTCCTAAGCCAGGAAACTGTTTTCTCCTTTTTAAAATTTTGTTTTTCATCCTCCAGTTTCCTTTTACTCTTTAGATTGTTGCCATACTTGCATCTTCACTGTGTTCACCCTTAGCAAGTTTTTCTTACCCCAAAGCTCATGC
>NW_007735032.1:62827-64218 GCF_000696425.1 Galeopterus variegatus
AACAGGTAATAATTATTCCTAACATTTTACTTGAGCACTTCAAACAAAGCAGTTTAATGGGAAAGTACCTGTTATGCAAATAAGATATGGCAAAACACAAATTTAACTAACCCCAGTGAGGGAAAACAGTGTAGGTCAAAGGGTAAACTAGTAACGGTATTGCATACCACAGATTGCCACCTGTTTTTACTTTTTTGTTTTTATTGTTTTTACTTTTTTTCCCCTCTCCTTATAAAATTCCACAGAATGTAGGCACTGCTGTTAAGTTTATGAATTTCTTTTTTCCTAAGCCAGGAAACTGTTTTCTCCTTTTTAAAATTTTGTTTTTCATCCTCCAGTTTCCTTTTACTCTTTAGATTGTTGCCATACTTGCATCTTCACTGTGTTCACCCTTAGCAAGTTTTTCTTACCCCAAAGCTCATGCATCTGATAAATGTTTTTCAGGGCCCTTCTTGCTTTCTTCCTCCTCTTATGTTTTGTAAGCTTTTTCAGTCCCTCGGAAGGAAGAGCATAGATAAACTGACAGATTAGTATGATTACCTTTAGTTCTGAGTGGAAAAAAGCTTGACAGTCAAAAACAAAACCTGATCTCAAGAAAAAATTTTTTTAGAGTTACAGTAATAATGTTGAAAAATATATCACTGCCAGGTGCGTGCAAATGTCAGTGGCCTAGAGTGGAAGTTATTTTCTGGGTCTCACTGTAGCAAGCTGCTTATTTCACCAAGAACCCATTTGAGCCTAATATCTGATCGTTTTTAAATATCTGATCTCCCAAGGTATGTCTACCCTGAATGACAGAAAGCAAGTGAGGAAGACATCTGCAGTCTACAATGGAAGGACACTGGCTTTCTGATTCTAGTCCTAGCTCCATTTTCCGGTATATCTTTGACAAAAAACCACTTTCTCATCTCTGCTGTCAGTACAGCACGGTACTGTACTGCTTGATAAGAGGCCATTGTAAACTAGATGGCAGCTTAGGACCCTCTGTCCCTTGAAGATCTAGGTGATAGACTAGAGGAATGGTTTCAGAAGGTAGGTGGATGGTCCAGCCCGTGGCTCACTTGGGAGAGTGCGGTGCTGATAAAACCAAGGCCACGGCTTTGGATCCCTATATCCCACTGTGGATGGCCGGTTAGCTCACTTGGGAGAGCGTGGTGCTGACAACTCCAAGTCAAGGGTTAAGATCCCCTTACCGGTCATCTTTAAAAAAAAGGAAGGTAGGTGGAAGAGGGGTTTACACTGCCACAACACACACACGAACACTTCAAATAGAATAATAAAGGTCACCTTTCTCTTTATTTTTTTTCACCCTTTTTATTGTGAAATATATGATGGATACTGAAAAGTGCATTCAACATAAAAGTATAGCCTAACAAATAATTATCGAATGA
>NW_007735032.1:65558-65908 GCF_000696425.1 Galeopterus variegatus
GTCGGGTCCGCCACTGGCCGACCCGAACAGCCCTCGAAAAAACGCCTCATTATCAGTCTTTCACTAGGTGGGCAAGTGAATTGCCCGGATTCCTCTTTCCCTCTGGTCCCCGTTGGGAGGAGATGGGGGAAGAGAGCCGTGAAGAGAGGTGAGCACAGCCACTGGCCCCAGCCAGCCCTTTAAAGGATACTCAGACATGGCAGGGGTTCTGTTGAGCAGTTCCGTTTATTATCAGACAAGCACTTGCTTTTAAAGGCAGATGGGGAAGGGAGGTTTTTACATCCTCCACTCAGCTTAAAGGTTACAAGAGCATGCATCCTGTCTCAATGCCTAGCTATTGCAATCACGCA
>NW_007735032.1:67867-68223 GCF_000696425.1 Galeopterus variegatus
TTTATTTATTTATTTATTTATTTATTTATTTATTTATTTTTGTCTTTTTTTGTGACCGGCCGTGCTCAGCCAGTGAGCGCACCAGCCATCCCTATATAGAGTGCGGCGCTTGGGAGCGCGGTGGCGCTCCCGCAGAGGGTTCGGATCCCATATAGAGACCGGTCCGCTCACTGGTTGAGCGTGGTGCGGGCGCGACACCGAGGGTTGCGATCCCGTTACCGGTCACGAAAAAAGACAAAAAAAGGAAAAAAAAAAAGAGTATCATGGCTATTTTGCCCCTTTGCATTTTAGACTCAGCTTATTAAGTTACACACACACACACACACACACACACACACACACACACACCTGTTGAG
>NW_007735032.1:70244-83997 GCF_000696425.1 Galeopterus variegatus
TACTCAATTGGGAGAGCCTGGTGCTGACAACACCAAGTCAAGGGTTAAGAACCCCTTACTGGTCATCTTAAAAAAATAAAAAGAAATAAAAAAAAATAAAAATTGGTAGTGTGGTAAATCACATTAATTTTTCAATGTTAAACCAACCTTGAAATCCCAGATAAATCTAACTTGTATTATCCTTCCTTTATTGCTTGATTTGATTTACTGCTTTTTTTTCTATTTTTTCATCATCAAATTTTTTTTTAAATCTTCTAATTTAGATTAGGATTTCTCCTTTGACTCATGAGTTACTTAAAAGTATGTACCTACTTCCTAACATATGGTAATATTTCTAGTAATGCTTTTGTTATTGATTTATAGCCTAATTTTATTGTGGTTATAGAAGATACTGTGTATGATTTCAAACCTTTGGAATATGTTAAAACTTATTTTATGGCCCAACATATGGACAATGTTTATAAATGTTCCTGGTGTATATTCTACAGTTGTTGGGAACAGATTTCTAAATATGTCCATTAGGTCAAGTTTGCTAATCATGTTCAAATCATCTATATTATTACTGACATTTTTAGATGCTTATTCTATCAAGTACTGAGAGAAGTGTGTTAAGATCTTCACTATGATTGTGTATTTGACTATGTCTCCTGTGTTCTGTCAATGTTTGCTTTATATATTTTGAGGCTATATTATTATGTGCATAATAATTTTGTTATATCTTCCTTGTGGATTGAAACTTGTATTTTTGTGATGTAATTACTAGTAATGCTTTATCCCTTAAAGTTTATTTTGCCTAATGTTAATATTGCTACACCAGTTTCCTTTTGGTTAGTATTTGCATATCCAGCATTTTCCATCTTTTTATTTTTAACATATTATATCCTTATGTTTTATATATGTCTCATAAACAGCAAATAGATAAATTTATCCAGTCTGACAATATTTGCATTTTACTGGTTCATTTTAGCCCATGTACATTTAATGTAATTTCTAATACATTTGAGTTCATTCCACTATTTTCTTTTGTGCTTTCTATTTGTTTCCCCTGTTCTAGGTTTCTTTTTCTCCTTTCTTGCATTTCTCCTTTCATACAAAATTGTTGGTAATTTTTTTATCATTCTATTTTTCCCTCCACTAGTTTGTTCCTATTCTTTTAGTGATTACCTTAAAAACTCATGGCATGCATACTAAATTATCAAAGTCTAAAATAAAGCAATATCTTTTCCCTCTTACCAGATAAAACATAACCCTTAAAACACTTTAAATGCATTATATTATGTTATTGTAGTCATGTATTTAACCCTACAAGATACTGTTAATATTATTTTTTTTTGTATACAATTACTGTTCATGTAGATTTAACCCTGTATTTACCACTTCGTGTTATTATTGTTCTTCATTACTTCTTGCATCTCCAACTTCTACTTGGGATCTCTTTCCTTTTGCCTGAATTTCCTTTGGTAAGAATCTACTGGTGCAAAACTCTTTCAATTTTTGTTTTTCTAAAAATAACTTTACTTTCATTCTTAAAAGATAGTTTTGCTAAGTATAAAATTTTAGATTGGCAGTGTTATAACACCATGCTCTAACCAACTGAGCTAACCGGCATGGCTTCCCTTAAAGTCAGTTTTCAGCCTAACTATAACTTGAAGGTAAACTGTCTTTTTCTCTGACTGCTTTTAAATTTTTTCTTCGTCATTGTTCTGCAGTTTTATTATGATTGTCTAGATGTGGATGTCTTTTTACATATCCTGCTTGGGATTCATGGGGCTTCCTACATCTGTGGCTTGCTATTCTTTTTAGGAACTTTATTATTTTATCAATATACAATGTAGTTGATTTTTGTGTCCCTTTACCAGTTCCTCCTTTTCCTCCCTTGTGGCTTGCTATCTTTAATTAGCTCTGAAAAATTCTCAACCATTCTTTCTTCAAATATTGCCTCTACCTTAATATCACTCCTTTCTTTCGAAACACTGATTGAAAATATTTTAGACCTTGTCTCATTATCCTCCATCTCTCTTGAATTCATTCCATAGCTACTGTCTTTTTGTCTTTCCCTACTACATTTTCAGTTTGTTTTTTTTTTCATAAGATGACTGATAAGGGGATCTTGACTTGGTGTTATCAGCACCACACTCTTCCAAGTGAGCTAACCGGCCATCCCTATATAGGGATCCAAACCCGTGGCCTTGGTGTTATCAGCACCGCAATCTCTCAAGTGAGTCACGGGCTGGCCCGTGAGCTATTTTTTCTTGTTTCTATTTCACTCTCTCAACTATGTAATTTCTGAAAAATTATTTTTTTCAAATCTCACTTTTAATAGTTTTCTGCTTGCAATTCATATTTTCAAGCTCATTTTAAAATTTCTTTAAAACACAATAAGCACATTTTTATAATCTAGTCTAATAATTCCAATATTTGATGTTTTCATATGTCTCTTTCTACTGCTTATTGTTTCTGCTCGTTCTTGCTCATGGCATTTTTTCCTTGCTGCTTTTGATTTTTTTAGTGGGAATTACTCATTATTCTTAAAAAATTATTTGTGGGTATATTAGTCCATCACTGTTGCTTATAATAATATACCTGAAACTGGATAATTTATAAAGAAGTAACTTGGGGGGCTGGCCAGTTATCTCAGTTGGTTAGAACATGGTGTTATAACACAAGGTCAAGGGTTCAGATATCACCATAAAAAAAATTTTATTCTTTACAGTTTTGGAGACTGGGAAATCCAAAGTCCAAGGAATATATCTGGTGAGGGCCTTGTTGGTGAGTGGTGACTCTTCACAGCAACAAAGGGTATCACATGGCAAATGCCTTGAGCAAGAGAGCTAACCTGCTCACTTGCTCTCCTTATAAAGCCGTCAGGACCACGTCCATTACCACCCATCCACTTATTACTCCATGAATGGATCAATTGATTCACTGGAGCATGGTCCTCACAATCTAATCACTTGTTAAAGGCCACACATTTAAATTACCATAATAGGATTTCCCACCTCCAACACCCTCAACTTACAGTGGGGATTAATATTTGAACCTTTGGGGGACACAATTCAACCCATAGCAGTGGGAATGAAGATGACTTCCTTCAGAGATGTTTTGTGTTTGATTCTGGCAGGTATCTGGGTGTACAATCTAAGACCCCCACAAACCAAGTTCACAATTTGAGAATCCCTGAAATACTCAGATGATAAAAATGCAGGCTGAGTTCTGTGAAAAGACTGGTGTATGGCCAAAATTTTTCAGAAACATTCTTTTTTTCCTTTCCTTTTACTAACCTATTCTTCACTCTGTACCAAGAGAGGCTTTCCTGCAGTCCCCTGGGGGTGGGGTAAAAGCTATGAGTTTACTGCTGATTCACCTAATCATTACAATATAGCCCTTTGAAATTACAGCCTAATATGAGGAAAGTCTCGTTTTACTGGACTTCCCACCTTGGATAGGCCCTTGGCCTTGGCTTCTGGAACCATCTATCTATCCACAAGGCTGGGCAAACCAAAACGCAGTTTACCTGGACTGGCAAATATCAATTCCCCCTCATCTGGGGGAAAATTACTTTAGTATTCTGATACTTCACTTACCTCTCTGGGTCTCTGGAAAGCAAACAGGAGGTCACAGTGTATCTTTACCTTCTATTTTATATTTGAGAAATGTTTGAAATGCTTTATAACAAGTATACATTTAACTTTTAATTACATTCTTTAAAAATAAACTAAAGGCTTATATGAAAATAGCAGTCTCCTCCCTACCCCTCTTCACACCTCAGTCCCATACCTCTCAGCTTCCACTTCTGTAATTGCTTTCTAGCCTCCAAAGATGTGTTAAAATCTCATATCTGCCGCCACATTCTTTTTATTCTCATGCTTTTCTATTGCTTTACTGTCATTTAGTGAGATAGGAAGAATCAATATGATCAATCTGCTTTTTTTTACAGTAGTTTTTTTTTTTTTAATGTAATTGACTTTAAGAGAATGTGCAAAGAAATGAACAACTATTTGAGACCTTAAAAATCATAAATATGTGATCTGGTATTCATACATGTATAGTAGGCCTTTGTAAATGTTTACTTGTGTTCACATAAAATGTGTTTTTGGGGTTTTTTAAAATTTTATTAATATTTTTTTACATTCTATGATGTTGTAGAGCAGTTAGGAGGGAGGAGAGGGGAAAGGGGAAGGAAATGGGATGGAAGGAGGAGGGAGGAGGGGTGGGATTGAAGCCTGTGGCACCCCCCCCCACATTCCCACAGGTGAGACAGGTGGGCTTCCAGCAGTGGCTTGGTTATTGCCAGGCTGGGTGCAGATGTCAAGGGGGTGTGGCAATAGCCCTCGCCCCCCACCACCTCAGCTCAGGAACCGGGGGCTCTTCTTGCTGCGGCTTGTTCGTCATTACTGGGCTGGTTGAGTGGGGGGGGGGGGGGGGGTTAAAAACCTTGGCCCCCAGTTAAGACCCTTGGCCCCCAGCAGCCCTGGCTCCGGAGAGCCCGGGGAGCCTCCTACAGTGGCTTGGTGGTCACACTGGGCTGGTTGCTCTTGTGGGGGTGTGTGGGCAAGGCCTTCGGCCCCCCCCACTGCCCTGGCTTGGGAGAGTCCGGGGCTTTTCCTGCAGCAGCTTGGTGGTTGTCGCTGGGATGTTTGCACTTGTCAGGGGGTGTGGCCCAGGCCCGAGGCCCCCATCCTCGGGACTGGTTGCTGGTGTTGAGGGCATGGCTGAGGCCCCCAGACCTCCACCCTTCCTGGCTTAGTAGCCCAGGGGACTTCTGGTCCTTCTGTTATAGGCATTCTTTGGTGAAATGAGAACTTTACTGGTTAACATCAAACTTTGTCCTTGGTTGTGGGTACTTTGTTTTTTCTTTCAGTTCTGTGTTGGATTATTTGCTGTTCCCACCACTTAAACTCTGCACTGGAACTAATCTGTTGTCCTTTGCTTACTTCTAAAATGAGGGAACTTCCTGTGGGGACCAGTACTTGAGCTCTGTGGTTGGGCTAAATTGCTGCTTTGCTGCTGATTCCCTAGGGAAGGCTTTTTGTGCAGCTCAGGTTTTAATAGTTGACTTTATATAGTACTTCTGGATCTGGTGAAATTTGATGTACCTGGGTTGTATAGAAACATTGGTCTGGGCCTGAGTCTTTTCATCAAACTGCACCCATTGCAATTTTATATTCCTGGCCAGTCTTCTCTGAGTGGTCCTATGCTGACTGGGGGGCAGATCAGCTGTCCATGCTGTGCCCCAGTGTTCCCCCAGTGGGCCCGTCTCCCCCACTGCCCGTGTTCCAAACACTTCCCATGGGATGGGCTGTGCTCTGGTCCCTTGCGATGACTCACCAGCCTCTGAGTGGTTCCTTTTTTTCAGTTGTTGTGGCTCCTTGATCCTATGTGAGCCCACGGGAACCCTGTTGGTGGTACTGCTGGCCTGGGGGCCACCAAGCCCTTCTTCTCCCCTACTGCCTCCAAGCAACTCCATCCGGAGGGCACAGCTACAGCTTTTGCTGGCTCCTGCTCCAAGCATTCAGCAGCTCCAGCCTTAAAGCCACTGTGGCTCGAAATGGTCAGAGTAGTTTTTTCTTTTTCTCATTGTGGCTTCTCCCACCTTCATGCCCTCCGTAGGTCTCTCCTCCTCTTCCCTTGAGCTCTAGTGGCCCCAGCTTGACTGTCGTTGCTGTTTTTTTTTTTTTTTTCCTTTTTTTGTCTTTTTTACTGACTGGTAACGGGATCGCAACCCTAGGTGTCGCGCCCGTACCGGGGACCGGCAACGGGATCACAACCCTTGGTGTTGCACCCACACCGCGCTCAGCCAGTGAGCGGGAACCAGTCTCCACATGGGATCCGAACCCTCGGCGGGAGCGCCGCCATGCTCCCAAGCGGCGCACTCTCCAGTGCGCCACCAGGCTGGCCCCTGTCGTTGCTTTTTAATAGTTGTAAATTGATTTGTGGGAAAGAGTGACCTGGGAACAGTCTATTCTGCCATCTTGACTGGAACCTCTGGAATCTGCCACTTTTAATGAGAAGTCATATGCATTAACATGTAGTGAATAGGACCTATCAAAGGATGATCAGCCACTTGTTTTAAAGAGGTCCTCTTAGTGACAGGTGACTGTGGTGGTGTTGGCAGTGAAGATGGACTGGGGAGGGGAGACCCCAGAGGCTTGTGAGAACAGTTAAAGGGCTTTTGTAGTTAGGAAGAGACAGGAGTAGGCTCCCCACCCAGCTGCAGCAAGATGGTGAGAGCAACATAGAAGGCACAGAGCATTCATGCCTCAGGGTCACAGTCCATGTCATAGGGATTGCTGGCTTACGTACCCCAATTCTGCTCAAGGATAGACTCTACCTGGAAGGAATATCACTGGACTGTAAAAGCTGGAAACAGGGCCGGCCCGGTGGCGCACTGGATAGTGCGCCGCTTGGGAAGCGCGGAGGCGCTCCCGCCGAGGGTTCGGATCCCACATACAGACCGGTTCCCGCTCACTGGCTGAGCGAGGCATGGGGGCGACGCTGAGGGTTGCAATCCCGTTGCCGGTCCCCGGTCCGGTACGGGGGCAACACTGAGGGTTGCGATCCGTTGCCGGACACGGAAAAAAGACAAAAAAAAAAAAAAAAAAAAGCTGGAAACATACCAGAATTGGCAAAAACTTGGCCACACTGCTTAATCCTGAGCCAACGGGCAGATGTAGTAATCTATCATGGCACCCTTTCCTGCAGAGCCTGGAGAGCCTCATACTCTGTCAACATAGTGGCAGGCACTGCTAATCAATTAGTGTTGGCACTCAAGATGGTACCAACTGCCATCCTGGGACTAACCATTTTCCACCCCTCTCTTGCCCATAGACAAGCAACAGAGCCTAAAGATCCCATCCCAAATTCTCCTGGCAATTGTGTGTCTAGGAAATTACCACAAACCAGCCACATGAATGTCGCTGGCAGAGAACTATGGAATAAGAAGGGACTGTACGCTGGGACTTCTGGGTCCCTTGAGAACATAGGCATTCACTTCCACCATGACCCTGGCCTTCAGCCCAGGCTGTCTCACCTGGTCCTTCAACAGGGGCAGGGTCCCCTTCTCCAGGGCCTCAGCCACAAGCTGTTGCTCCTCAGACAGCTCTAGGGGCAAAAAAAGAGGGCGATTGACAAAAAAGAGAGGCACATGGTGGGACAGGGCGTTAGTGGCTGATCAGGCCCAGAACATGCATCAGAAGGAGGTTTCAGAGAGCCTCTGGGAGTGCTAGTTGGGAGTTATTTCAAATGGACTCCTGCTTCCCTCTTTGCCTGCAGGAGATCATAGACTATACCAAGGAAGAACAAGAGGCAGCTCCTCAATGCCTGGCCTGGGGAAGGTGGCTAGTCCCTGAAATATAAGTGTACACAAAGCATAAAGAGCAGTGTGCACCCCACTTCTCCCAAGATTTGATTTCCCAAAGTCCTCTCTGCTCAGCATTTCCTCTACCCCAGCATACAGCCAGATCCTTCCTCACTTATCAGGGCATCCAGGAGGTCCAGAATGGCTTCTGTGCACACCTGCCAAGATCCCAGCAGCATTAACAAGGCTGCTTAGGAGAGGACCTGCTGGGTCCTCCAGCTGCAGCTTACTAGAGATCAGGACCTTGGACACCTGGGTCCAGGAGCCAGGGGAGATGAGCTCCAGTTCCACTGTAGCAGATCATCCTCATGATGCCAGCTGCCTTCCCCACTGACATCTCTCTCTCTCTCTCTCCCTCCCCCAGTTCTTTCTTGGGGTCCCTTACTCTGCTCTAGATCCTACAGTTGCCCATCCTTGCTGAAGACACTTAATGAGGAAGATTAGCACATCTTTTTCTCCTAAGTCAGATCATGGAGGACTCTCACTACGTCCAGCACCTTCTCGCCTTCATGTTTCTGGAATCCTCCAAACTCAAGGACTTTCCTGTAGAGGCAGCACTTAAGAATCTGGCCCACCCAGCCCAACAGGCTTCATTCCTAAGGCCCCTGGAAACCCTATTACTTGTCTATATTTCATCTGGAGACGTCCTCTCTGTGTCTTCCTTTCTTCCAATCTTTTCCTGTTAAAATGGAGCATCCTTCTTCCCAGACACACACCATCATTGCCTCCTGCTGACTCCACTTCCATCTTCTCAGCTCACCCCCAGTCTAGTCCCAACCTCAAATTCTTCTCCACCTCTAGGAGAAAAACAAAACTTGGTTATTTAGTCCTTATCATTCAAAGTGTAGTCCTCAGGCCACACTAGTAGTAATAGGATTTAGAGGAGGTTAAAGCCGTGGTTCTCAACCTTGACTGTGCATAAGAATCACCTGGGTAGTCATTACAAATCCTGATGCCCAGGCCACACCCCAGACCAATTAAGTCAGAATATCTGGAGGCAGGACTCAGATGTCACTAGTTTTAAAGTTCCCCCAGGTGATTTCAATGTACAGCCAATGGAACCACTGTGTTTAAAGGAGACAAATGCAACCTCCAGACTAAAGTTGAAACCTGCTGGTCACTGCCCCCCCACCCCACCCCATACCCATGCAGCTGATTCCCCCTGAGTGGCAGAGTTGAGCCAGGTGGGCGAAAGGGTCTGTGAGTGCAGCTACTCTGCACATACCTGGTGTATCATCCTTACCTAAACAGGATGAACCACCATACTTCTCTGCAGAGAGGAAGAATAATTTCAGAGAGTCCAGGTCACCTCCAGCCCCCTGTAGACATTCTCTTCCACTGATGGAAGTTTTCATCCCTGGACTCTGAGCCCTCACTGCTCATTCCAGGGAGCCTGCATCCTCATCATTGTGTATAAATGGGAAAATACTGTATTTGCAGACCGCTTCTCACATTCTTGGAGATAGAGGGCCATAGGATTATGCCTAGATGATTGAAGAAGAAACCAAGACCCAGAGAGGGTGCAACATGTCACCCAGCAAATTGGGGTCAGACCTCTCTCTATCCTTCCCCAAGGCCTATTAAGCAGTACAACCCCGCTGGGATCCAGGGGGGAAAAAAATTCCAGAGGAAGCTATTTTTATAATCACAGGGACCTTCTAGTATAACCCTGTATTAGTCCATTTCTGTTGCTTATAACAAAATACTCAGAACTGGGTATTTTACAAAGAAAACAAAATTTATTGCTTACAGTTTCTGAGGCTGGGAGGTTCAAAATCCAAGGAACACGTCTGGTGGTGGCAACAGTGACCCAGGGGTCTCACATTGCTAGATGGTGGAAGCAGAGAGAGAGACTAACCTCCTCATTCACTCTCCTTTTAAAGCCCTCCAAACCACACCCATGACCACCATTTTTTTTTTTCCTTTTTGTCTTTTTTTTTACTGACCAGTAACAGGATCGCAGCCCTCGGTGTCACGCCCGCACTGGGGACCGGCAACAGGATCGCAACCCTCGGTGTTGCGCCCGCACCATGCTCAGTCAGTGAGTGGGAACCGGTCTCCACATGGGATCCGAACCCTCAGCAGGAGCGCCGCCGTGCTCCCAAGTGGTGCACTTCTCCAGTGCACCACTGGGCCGGCCCATGACCACCATTTTTAATCCATCCACTACAGCATGGTCCTACAATCTAATCACTTCTTCAAGGCCCCATCTTTCAATTACCATAATAGGATTTCCCACTCTCAACAGTTACAATGGGGATTAAGTCTCAATGAGGTTGAGGGGGCATCCAATGTACAGCAAACCCCTTCATTTTAAAGTCAGGAAAACCATAACTTGGGAGGCTATAGAGCTAGTAAGTGGTACTACACCCTGAGACTGACTGACTCAGTCCAGTACTCTTTTCACAGCCAGTGCTGTCGTGTAAGAACTCACCAGGTAATCCAATTGGTGCTTCCTAGGCCAGTAAGCCTTCAGTGAGATCTGTGAGCCCAGAATCCAGCAGACTGTCCAGCACAAAGCAAGTCAACATTGTCCTGGGAGCAGCCTGGAAACCTTAGGCCAACATTCAATCCAGACTGCTTCTCCGACATGTAGATTTTCCTCCTGTCCTTACCACAGCTCGCACCTCTGGGTGTATCCTACTGTATTCTCAGCCCTAACAACTATATAATTGCCAGTGTTGTCCTCTTTTTAAAAATAGTATCCTTGACCAGTCTGAAATGATGAACGGGAAGTCCAGCAGTTCACTCAGCTCCTAGAAAGGACTTTGTTTTGCCCCAGAAACAAATATCTAAACCAGCACTGAAGAAAGAGAGAGAGAGAGAGAGAGAGAGAGAGATCTGTAAATTCCCTCTTTCCAATCCCTTGTAATAGAATACAATGTAATACAATAAAAATGGTGTCATGGTGAAGCAAATCCTAGGTCAGCTGGTCCCTGGTCCCCAGGTCAGAGCATGGAACCTCAGTTCTGCCTCGCAGTCCTGAACCTTCCCTCTTTCCTGAGCCCTCCCCCACCTCAGAGTTCACCAGCCACCCACTGCAGGCTGACATGGAGCCTGGCTGAATCCACTCCCGCCCCACTGTCGCATGTAGGGCCATCCCATCCTGCCCCCACCTCAGAGTTCACCAGCCACCCACTGCAGGCTGACACCGAGCCTGGCTGAATCCACTCCCACCCCAGTGTCGCATGTCACCCCACTGTCGCATGTAGGGCCATCCCATCCTGCCCCCACCTCAGAGTTCACCAGCCACCCACTGCAGGCTGACACGGAGCCTGGCTGAATCCACTCCCACCCCACTGTCGCATGTAGGGCCGTCCCATCCTGCCCCCACCTCAGAGTTCACCAGCCACCCACTGCAGGCTGACACGGAGCCTGGCTGAATCCACTCCCACCCCACTGTCGCATGTAGGGCCGTCCCATCCTGCCCCCACCTCAGAGTTCACCAGCCACCCACTGCAGGCTGACACGGAGCCTGGCTGAATCCACTCCCACCCCACTGTCGCATGTAGGGCCGTCCCATCCTGCCCCCACCTCAGAGTTCACCAGCCACCCACTGCAGGCTGACACGGAGCCTGGCTGAATCCACTCCCGCCCCACTGTCGCATGTCACCCCACTGTCGCATGTAGGGCCATCCCATCCTGCCCCCACCAGGTCTTGCTTACTCGCCTTCTCCTTGTTGCGGGGGGATGAGCTGCTTTATTCGATAGCCCAGGATTCACTTGGGGGAAATGGTCACTTCCCTTTGGTGCTCACATTGATGAATCCTCACTGCTTTACCTAGAGTTGTCTTGCCTGATCTCTCAAACAATCCTGTGAGGTAGACATTTTTATCTCAATTTTGCATATGCGAGAACTAAGTAAGGCTCTGAGAGGGAAAGTAGGTGAGCCTGTCTCACAGCTAAAAACAGTGGCGGAGCTGAAATTTGAACCCAAGTCTGACACCAAAACTCATGCTGTTTCCACTATTCATTCAACACATGTTTGTCAAGGACCTGCTTTGTTACAGGCACTGTGGCTCCTGCCCTCCTGCCTCCTAGAAAGGGAGGCAATGAGCAAACAAAAAAAACACCGGTGTTATTATAAACCGTTGGAAGTGCTATGGTGGCTGGCCAATTAGCTCAGTTGGTTAGAGCACAACCTTATAACACTAAGGTCATGTGTTCAGATCCCTGTACCAGCCAGTCGCAAAAAAAGAAAATGAAAAGAGGGCTGGTTAGCTCACTCGGTTAGAGCGCAGTGCTGATAACACCAAGGTCAAGGGTTGGGATTCCCTTACTGGCCAGCCACAAAAAAAAGAAAAGAGAACATGACTAGAGAGTAATGGGGAAGGGACTTAGCGATACCACACGTCCTTTCTTGGGGCAAGAAGGCCAAGAAGCAGCCAAGGCTGCACAGGGAAGTCTGAAGAAAGAACCTGGAGTCTGGGCTGGCATACCTTGATCTACAGTGCTGGGGGGCCAAGACTGGCTCTCCTGCAGTCCCTGCTTCCCAAGATTCTAATCTTGCGTTCATGGCTGAGATGGCCCTGATAGATCTGGCTCCAAAATTTATACTGCCACTCAGTTTTCAGGGTTTCCACCTTTGCCATCTCCAGAGTTTGTCACCAGATTCAGGTCTTCTTTCATTGTGTGAATTGATTGGAATGAAAGTAGTTTCCTCTTCAGCTTCCTAAAGGGAGTAGAGGGGATGAGAGCTCAGGATCTCAGGGCCCCACCTCCCAGTGACATTTCTTCCTCTCCATTAGCTAGCTCCCATTTGTTAATCTCAAATTAAGTGCTTCTGAGACTGGAAAACCAAGGAACATAGCATCCCATCACAGTCAACTTTACCCACTGCAGGGTGGGGGTGGGGGTGCAAAGCGGGATTATAGCACATTACTATGTGCCAGCACTGTGAGACACTTCACACTTCATTTAACCCTCACCACAACTCTATGATGTAGGCAGAATTACATCTATTTTTCATATGAGAAAAACTGAGGCTTAGTGACAGGTTGTGAATGGTCCAAGGTCACACAGCTAATAAGTATAGAGCTGGGATTCAAATCCTGGTCTGTGTAAGTCCAAAGTGTGTGCCCTTCCCATGACATTGAGATAAGCCACTGCTAAGCCCAAGACAACCCCTTCTCTGAGAAGGGGATCCAGCTCCTTGCACTCATCCCTGGAGCCAGCTGCCTTGCCTGCCCTTGGGCTCATGAGGCATCTGATTCCATAAGGAAATGCATTTTGTGACTTAAAACAGCCTGATTTACAGCTTATGGACCTTCTGCTGTTTGCAACCAGAAGACCCTCAAGGAAGATATGCATCCCTGTCTCCAATGACCTTCCCCTACCTATCCAGTACCCCCCTCCCATATACATATGCCATGCGGGCTAGGGCTCAGACCTTTCAAACCTGTTGTACACTCTGCTTCCACCATCTTGCAGTGTGAGACCCCTGAGTCACTTTGCCACCACCAAATGGACGTTGGACTTCCCAGCCTCAAAAACTTTTTTTTCCTAGTTTTTCCTAGTATAAGTAATGCTATAATAAACATCTTTATAATGGGGAGACGTCCAGCGGGGGAGGCAGAAGCTCCGCGGAGACCACATGCCCTGCGGGGCTGCCGTCGCACGATCCAGCAGATAGGCTTCACCGCCGCCACCCGGCTCCATTCCCAGCCCAGCCCAGTGTGCACAGAGACGCGCGACGTCCGGCAAGGGAGGCGGAGGCTCCGCAGAAACCACACACCCTGTGGGGCCGCCACTGAGAGATCCAGCAGGTAGGCTTCACCATAGGCACCTGGCTCCATTCCCAGCCTGGCCTAGTGTGCACGGAGAAGGGAGATGTCCGGCAGGGGAGGCGGGAACTCCACGGGGACCACACTGCTGCCGCACGATCCAGCAGCCCGGCCCAATGTGTACGGAGCACAGAGACGTCCAGCAAGGGAGATAGAAGCTCCGTAGAGTCCACACACCCTGTGGGGGGCCGCCGCCACGTGATCCAGCAGCAGGTAGGCTTCACCACCGCCACTCGGCTCCATCCCAAGCCTGGTCCAGCGCGCACAGAGCAGGGAGACATCCTGCAAGGGAAGGGGAAGCGCTGCAGAGAGCACACGCTCTGCGGTGCCTCGGCACATCGCAGCAGCCGGGGCCAGAGCGCATGGAACAGGGAGAAGCCCAGCAGGGGAGGTGGAAGCTCAGCAGAGACCACACACCCTGCGGTACCGCCCTGTGATCAAGCAGCCCAGCAGAGTCCAAGCTGACCAGAGAGGTGGCTCCCCAGAGAGACCCAAGACCCAAGGCAACCACATACGCAAGGCACTAGTGGCCAACTGAGCAGTCACTGAGGGAGCCATACCAAATTGGCAACCACAGCAACATCTTAGTCAATAGTGTCAAACCTGTGGACTG
>NW_007735033.1:0-555 GCF_000696425.1 Galeopterus variegatus
CCTTCCATGCAGTTAGGTATGACCACGTGACTGCGTTCTGGCCACGAGAACCTGGGTGGAAGAGAAAATGTCACTTCTCTGCCCCAATGGTGACAAAGTAGTTACCTCTTTTTCTTGGTTCTTTTCGCCATCTGCCACTGTTAATGCTATTCAAATTTCAGGGCTTATCTGTTAGAGCAGTTGGTGTTATACGAATTTCAACATAATCCAATGGTTTCATAATTTTACTAAATGCGTATTTATCTATGTATAATATACAGTACCAGTTCATATTGCAAGCATTTGAACAAATGGCAAAAAATGGTATATAACAGTCCACGACTTGCTTTTTTTTAACTCAACAGTATGTTTTTGAGATCTATTGGTAAATGTTCATGCTTTAACAATGTTAATTATTTGTCTGACTTAAATAAGCTAACTTAGGCCCATAAAAGTGTATTAAAATATTTTAATATTAAAAAATTATAATACTGTATGTTTGAATCTTCAAGAGGTTTTAAATTGTTTCTAGGTAGCATATATAATCACCCCCTGGTCAGCTGGTGATATATACTG
>NW_007735033.1:2340-3855 GCF_000696425.1 Galeopterus variegatus
CACCTTCTTTTCTTCTCCTCCAGCTTAAATCTCTGCTGTTCCCCGTCTTAGTTCATTTTGTTGCTGCTATAACAGAATAATTGAGAGTGAGTCAATTTATAAAAAACAGATCTTTACTTTTTACAGTTCTGGGGGCTGGAAAGTCCAAGGTCGAGGGGCTGTGTCTGGAGAAGGCTTCTTGTTGAGTCATCCCGCAGACAAGGCAGAGGGGCAGGAGAGCACGAGAGAGCGGAGAGAGAAGGGGCTGGGGAACCACTCCACGGTAACTAACCCACTCCCTTGATAACAGCATCGATTCATCATGAGGGCACAGAGCCGTGTGACCTAATCACCTCTTAAAGGTCCTACCTCCGAACACGGTTGCACTGGGGATTATGTTTCTAGCACATGAACTTTGGGGGACACTTTCAAACCATAGCATTCCCTCTATGACATTGTCATCCCTCTTTCCACTTTCGGATGTCAGCCTCTGATTCTAATTTGTCATCAGCTGAGATATCACTAAATAGTAAACGGTCATTCTTGTTCAGCATTAGTGGCTTCTTAAAACCAAATCTGTACATCAAAATTCTGTTGTGNCATTCTTGTTCAGCATTAGTGGCTTCTTAAAACCAAATCTGTACATCAAAATTCTGTTGTGAGTGTGTGTGTGTGTGTGTGTGTGTGTGTGTTTACAGAGAGTTTAGAAACACAGGGTTTTATTATTAAAAACAAAACAGCATGAATAATTCTTTTCCAGGGTCACACTGCTAATGTGGCAACGCTTTTTGCCATAACCAGGTCTTTTGACTTCAAATCTGTGCTGTTTCCTCCAGACTAAATTATCTCCCATGAGCAATACTTTGCAAGTCCCTCAAGGGCATTTGCTCATGTCCACAGTTTGATAAGTTGATTGCCATACAAAAGAAAAAACTGGTTCAAGCTAGCAGGATCACGGAATTTAAAAGTGGAAAGTGTCCCCACAAGTCATGTTCTGAAATATCAACCCAATGGACTTCCTGTTAATGATACTTTTACTTCATTGTTTATTGATTGTGAGCTTCACGTGAATTATATTGTTTTAGCAATTTTGCAAAATAGGTACCTTTCTCCCCGACAGAAGAGGAAACAGTTTTAGTGAAGTTAAGGAGTGTGCCCAGGGTCGCCCAACAGGTAGGTAGCAGAGTCTGATTCACGTCTACGCAAGTCTAGCTCAGAGCGCATGTGTGTTCCTCGGTGTCATGCTGCCTGTTAAACACCAGCACCAAACTAGAACGCTGAGTTATGACATTTGCCATGATCTGTACATTTGCACACGCTCCGACCTCTGTTCCACCCTCAGGCACATCCCTACTTATTTCCCTTCTTTATGCACATAGATGAAATATGTATCTGTGGAGAAGAAAACGCAGAGAACATTGCATTATTTTACAGAAATATGCCAGATCAAAAGGGGGAAAATTATACAAAGAATCAGTGATAAACCTGGGGAAAGGGTTTCAGAGAGAAAAATCTAGCTTGTTTTCTTAATTTCTG
>NW_007735033.1:5359-41032 GCF_000696425.1 Galeopterus variegatus
CCAGACTGTAGATTAATTATGTGCTATGATGGAGAAAGGAAGGCTTTTGCATTGCTGTGTGTCTTTAGATATCAGGTCAAATGGAAAAGAAAGAAAGAAAAGTAGTGGGCTTTTAACAAAGAATATCAGTCTTGCCTGTGGACTGAGGTGAGCAAGGAGGTAAGAGATGGGGCTCATCCGGGAAGAGCAGCTCCCAGCCCAGGCCTGGGCAGGAACAGGGAGAGGTCTGAATTAAACCCACCTTCCTTCCACGGCCTTATGTTTTATAGTGCACTGAGACTCTGGCCTTCCCCACCTCAGGGGTAGGTGGTTTTGCTTTCTTAAAAGTACATTATGATAATCTTATTAAAACTACACAAAACAATAATAGAGCCTATCTACTATTATTTATTAGATAACAAGAGAAGTAATAATTCAGAAGTTTTATCATGGGATTCCCATTATATCATATTACCAACACAGTTTTTTAAACTCAACTTTATTGAGACATTATATACAAAACTGAATCCATTGAAAGTGTACGATTTCATGTGTTTTGAGTTATATATACCTGAGAAACCACCTCCGTGGCTGAGATTTCCATTTCCATCACCCCAGAGTCTCCCTACCCTCTACACTCCCTCCCTCCCTCACCTGCAGACACAGGCAACCACTCACCTGCTTTTCCTATGGTTTTTTTAAACCAGAGATTTGTTTCCACTTGTAGTGAGGAATAAAAGATAGGAACAGGAGTATAAAGAACTTTCAGAGTTATGTTGAAAGAACTTTCAGTCCCTATGTCATTCGCAAGTACTAATTTACAAAAGGTTAGGGAAGGGCCGGCCTGGTGGCGCACTACTACAGTGCGCCGCTTGGGAGCACGGTGGCGCTCCCGCCGAGGGTTCGGATCCCACATACAGACCGGCTGCTCACTGGCTGAGCGAGGGGCGGGCGCGACGCCGAGGGCTGCGATCCCATTGCCGGTCCCGGTCAAGTACGGGCGTGACACTGAGGGTTGCGATCCGTTGCCAGTCACGAAAAAAGACAAAAGGACAAAAAAAAAAAAGGTTAGGGAAGAGCTCCAAATACTTTACTTTGTCTTTTTCATATTCGTAATGTCAGGCGGAGACAGGTACAGCCCTGAGCATTTGAAAAAAGAGGTGCCATCGGAAGACAGATACAACCTCTCTCTCGTCTGTGGCACATTGGAAGAAACCAATAGCCAATCTTCAAATGAATGCAAATTTGACAGCTAGTAGTATACACAGTACTTATGTACAGTGTATGCACTGGGGGCGGGAGAGCCCTGGGCTAAGCCGGGTGGCTTCTACCCACATGACTTCAGATAATGGACTCAGCTTCTCCGCCTCTTCTCTTCACCTGTAAAGTGACAAAACAGGACTGATTCTTCTCTAAAGCCACTTCCAGGCCTACAAATCCATGTTCAACTGAAGAAGATCTTTAAAACACCAGAGGGTTGTTATAAGTTAGGTTAAGNACCTCTTATAACAAAAAATATTCAGGGGAGAGGAAAGTCAAGCCTCAAAAGCACTTTTCTGCTTTTTCAGAGATAATTCTGTAGTTTCTTCTCATTTTTACACAGTTTCTAATTTTGGAGATGTGACTGTTACACACACATCCACTCTCAGCTATTTGGGGGCTTCTGATCCAGTCTGTGGATTATATCACTTTTTTTTCTTTATGGTTACCTTCTGGTACCTCAAGTGAAAACACCAATGAGTCCACATTACAACTTATTACTAGCCTGGTAAAATATCTGATGGAAGAAAACTTGAACCTGTTAATTAAAATGAAATGTATGGATATTTGGCAGCAACTTTAATAGAACCACAAGAAGTCACGAGTTTTTCAGACCCCCAGTCTAGACTAAACTCTATGATGTCATTTTTTAAATTTAATCCACTCAACGTGCCTTTATAAATAAGACTTGATTATTTAAAGACTGGTTGAGAGAATACATGACAACTGCACACTTGAATATTTCCTAACATAACAATTTGGAACATGAAAATAATTTCTGAACCTGAACTAAACTGATAATCATTTGATTTACATTTCAGCCCTATAAATCTATAGATTTTATTTATTCATTATCTCATTTAAAAGTTATCATGGATATATCATCCTGGATAGATAACCACACAGATTTTATTTTTAATGGTCCATATATTAATATAGATTGTGTTCATGCAGCAAAGCTGTATACCATTTCAGTAGCTCACACAGGTATGTATATGTATTTATATGTGTCCATATAGATATACAGATTATATCCTAAACATCTTAGATATATTAGATATATGTATTATATATATTTTATAATTATGTAATGTTGCTACCTTACAGGTAGCTTAAAAGCTCTTTTTTATACAAAAGCACTTTAACCATAACACGATGTTTTTTTAACCAGTTCTCTCCCTGGTGGTAGGCAGAAATATTTCTCAGCTATTTTTAGGTAAGTTCTTACTTGTTCTTTCATTTACTTTATCCTTTTAGATGAGTTCAGTTTCTTCTAAATCCTGAGCTTATAAGCCTCTGCTAATTGGCATAGCTATGGAAGCAATTTCAAACGTGAAAAATATTTGCAGTAGTGAACTGGACTATACAGGAAGAGGAGTCAGCCGCGTTGGATGGTCCATTACCTGTGGGACGAAGGAGGGCACTGTCTCAGGTGTCATGTCCCATTAGCTAACGCCCCTTACCTCTGTGATTGCTTGGAGGAAGAAAGAGGAGTGAGCTGGCAGCACCCAGGAGGCACCAAGTCAGACAAGCACCAGCACCAACACTGCGTCTGTTCACTGCTTCCAAACACTGAGTAGGGGCAAAGGCACATTAAAGGGCAAGAGAGACTGTATAGCTATCAAGACAGATGGACCCTTGGGGCCGGCCCGGTGGCGCACTGCTACAGTGCGCCGCTTGGGAGCGTGGCGGTGCTCCCACNATCCATGTTCAACTGAAGAAGATCTTTAAAACACCAGAGGGTTGTTATAAGTTAGGTTAAGCGATTGGAATGAAAACAGAGAACTGGAAATTTGCAAAAGAAATACTTCATCGGGCCAGCCCGGTGGCGCACTCGGTACAGTGCAGCGCTTGGGAGAGCGGCAGCGCTCCCGCCGAGGGTTCGGATCCCATATAGAGACCAGTCCGCCCACTGGTTGAGCGCGGTGCGGGCGCGACACCGAGGGTTGCGATCCTGTTGCCGGTTGTGATCCCGTTGCCAGTTGCGGTATGGGCGCGACACTGAGGGTTGCGATCCCGTTACCGGTCACGAAAAAAGACAAAAAGGAAAAAAAGAAAAAGAAATACTTCATGACTCTCAGTATCTCTTGCAGAAATGATCCATTAACTCCGGTTGCCGTGCACAAGCATTGATTGCTCCATTGTCTTTCTTGGCTCTTCTTAGCCTGTATTTTAATAGTTCTGTCACTGTTATCCTACTTTGGGAATTAAGAGGCAAATGCATAGAAAGTAAACAACATTAATGTCTCTGTATCTGGCTGAAAAATACTGTTTTCCTGGGGGAAGTATTATGTTTACCTTTTTTTTTAAGACTGCAATATTTTAACTCAGCTACTGGATCACTTTTATTTAAAGAGGGTTTTGAAACCAACTAATACAAAAAAAAATTTAGCAACTAGAAGAAATACAGAAAAAGATTTGAGCTCTTTCAGAATACCCTATTCCAAAGAGACTAGCCACCCAGGCAGTTGTAATAGCATCTCACGTTGGGTTATAACGTAAGGTTACAGCTGAGATTATAACACCTCTTATAACAAAAAATATTCAGGGGAGAGGAAAGTCAAGCCTCAAAAGCACTTTTCTGCTTTTTCAGAGATAATTCTGTAGTTTCTTCTCATTTTTACACAGTTTCTAATTTTGGAGATGTGACTGTTACACACACATCCACTCTCAGCTATTTGGGGGCTTCTGATCCAGTCTGTGGATTATATCACTTTTTTTTCTTTATGGTTACCTTCTGGTACCTCAAGTGAAAACACCAATGAGTCCACATTACAACTTATTACTAGCCTGGTAAAATATCTGATGGAAGAAAACTTGAACCTGTTAATTAAAATGAAATGTATGGATTTTTGGCAGCAACTTTAATAGAACCACAAGAAGTCACGAGTTTTTCAGACCCCCAGTCTAGACTAAACTCTATGATGTCATTTTTTAAATTTAATCCACTCAACGTGCCTTTATAAATAAGACTTGATTATTTAAAGACTGGTTGAGAGAATACATGACAACTGCACACTTGAATATTTCCTAACATAACAATTTGGAACATGAAAATAATTTCTGAACCTGAACTAAACTGATAATCATTTGATTTACATTTCAGCCCTATAAATCTATAGATTTTATTTATTCATTATCTCATTTAAAAGTTATCATGGATATATCATCCTTCGTATAACTTCGTATAATGTATGCTATACGAAGTTATTACGGCCTCAGCTTGCCAGCCGGTTCCAAACCACAGGCAGGTTAACACGCATCACAAAGATAAGCCTCACATCTTCACCCTTTTGGTCTTTTTAAAACTGTAAAACATGGACCCAAGTGTCATACTGAAACCAAAATCTTATATCTGGCACAACCGTAGGGATCAGGGTAGATTACCTGTGCTGGCTGGGCACCTGTCCCCTGCAGAGATGGTTATGAAGGTCCTGTGGGCTATTAGGTTCTATGCACAATCTCTGCCCAATGTGGCTGATCAACTCAGTTCTCTAGTTCCTAGGTCATTGGTGATGCCATATTTCAGGAAATATTTAAAATTCCAAGGAAGAAGAGAAGGGGTTCATTAGAAAACGAGGAAAATTCTCTTGAGGTGGTCACATTCTTTGAGACATGTGCCTGGATAAACAGGATTTGGGCTTCCTGAAATGCAAGCTCCATTCATGATGGAAAAAGTCAATCAGATTTTTCACAGCACTAACAATTGCTCATATTTACTGTTTACCCTAAATTGTGAACTCTGCTCATTTTTGTGATTTTTTGGTGATTTTTGTCTCTTTGGTCTGTTGCTGTACCTCAAATGCCAAGAGCAGCACCTAGCCCATAGTCAGCACTCAAGAAATATTTGTTGAATGAATGAGTGTTTCAAGCATCATCACAGAATCTAATACCCTACACATACTGATATCATTTGACTTAAATCTCAACAACTCAAATAACACAGATGCTGTGCATATACTCATTTACAGGTGAGAAAACTAGTCACAGAGAAGTTAAATAATTTGCCCTAGATCACACATCCGGAGTGAAAGATTCAGAATTCAAACCCTAGTCATCTGTTTACACAGAAGGGATTCTTAATCATCCGGACACTGACTCTCATTACCTTAGAGAGTCAATATTTTACACATATTGTACACTAAAACATAATCAACCTTATTCTGTTCCAAATATTCCATGGCCAGACTAATTTACCTGCTTTCAGAATGTTTACTGTAAATGTTCCAACACTTTGGAAATATTCCCTTCAAGATGTGCAGTTCTCCTCCGTCTGCCCCTCTTAGCTGTCTGTATCTAAGTCTCCCAGCAAGGTTTGAGTTGATCGATCTGGAGAAGTTAGCCTGTGAAACTCAACCAGCAATAGACTTCAGGATACGCCGTATTTTCCATGCCGTGGGGAGCCCTCTCTTTCGCCTGCCTCACTGACTTGCACTAGCAGAGGGTGTGTTGCTTTTCTTTCAGTGTCATTGAATGAGTTTGGCTCTGAAGAAAGATGCTGTACTGAAAGCTCTGGAGAAACAAGTTTCTTTGGTGTGTGCTCACGAGGGAATTGTGTGGCTGGGGCCTTGTGGCTTACCCACCATACTCTGTTACAACTAATGAGCCAAATCCGACCCCGAGGTACTCACTCAAAGAAAGGGAGTACAGCCCGGTCCTGCGACTGCTCCCTCCCGAGCCACTGATGGCTGACAACAGCTTTTGTAACATGGGCACTTGAATTAGGAGCTGACTGAGACCATAGGGGCAGCAGAGTGGCAGTAAAACAATGGGATTACTTTCAGCTGAGATAGGGTTGGACCATGTGAGCCACAGGTGAGAAACTCTGCAACCCATTAGCGCTTCTCTGCTTTACCCATTTTCCATATGAGACTTTGCTTAGCTTTCTATTTTTTCTTAAAAGGATTGCCTTCATGTTTGGATTGTCTTTTTTTAAAGTTTTATAACTGTTTCATTTGCATTAAACTTCATTTATGTTCTGGGAATGAGACTTGGACTTAGAGCAAAATAATTCCGAATAATATTGAAGGTAAGGATTATAATCTACCTCCAGAGGTTTTTTGAGTGATGGTCAGATATAGACAAGAGGAATAGGTTATTTTCACGCACAGAATTCATGCAGCACTGGAAACAATACAAAGTAAGCAATAACACCAGCAATAACTATTTGTATTTTGGACATATTCAATGCATAGAGATTAGAGAAGAGAAATTCACTACAATTTAACAGTCCATAGCCACCAAAATAAAGTATTCTGTCTGAAAGTTGGCCTGAACTATTCTCTTTTTTCCTCCAACTACCAAAATTTCTAGGAGGGTAATTGAGAAAGTTAAGCTAGAGAAGGGCTAGAGTTGATTCAAGACCTTATGAAATAAGATTTACAGGATACAGAGACAAAGACACCTGCACACTCTAACTGGGATGTAATTGTTTGTATGTCACGGAGAATGTGAACTCTGCCATCTTGAACAGATAATATTAGGTGTGTTTGGAGCACATAAACAGTTTTCTGAGGAGGGGTTTGGAACTTCATCAGATTCGCATAGATGGTTATAATTTAAAGGGGTTATATGTAAATCACTGCTCTAGCAGAGGGTTGAATCTTGCACACTGTGACAACATCTGTCTGCTAGTCATTTAGCCAGGACATCTGAACGTGATGTTTAGATTCCAGCAGGGCTTCCAGCTTCTAGTGAGCAAGTCAGATCTAGATTCGGGATAAATAAGTGACATGGTAGGACTAACAAAATCCCAAATGAGGCAGTGTAAAGAAACTCCTCATGGTATTGTCAGGCTCACAGAAGAAATGTATTTAAGAGTAGCCCACTGTTGCCCTAAAAATTGTTTATCTCCCTTCCCTAGTGAGAAGGTCACTGTCACCATAGAAACAGTCCCCCGGGACAAAGTGCATAGGAGTCGAGAGCAGGAATCATTTTTTTCTCCCAGCGCTACCCACACACTGCCTGGTCCCAGCCATGGCAGACCGTCATCTGCTAGCTTCTCCCACTTACGTCTTTCTTATCTCACTTACGTAGTTGAGGTCAATACATCGTATCTTATATACGTGATATATCATTCTCGTTCCCCAAAAGGATTTGAAGACACCGAACTGTGTAAGCAGTAGTTTCACTGGGCGTTAGGATTCAGCTAGAGCAAGGATCATAGCCACTTTGAAATTACAGACCTCTGTGGGGATCTACTGACAGTCATGAACGCTTGCCACATGGAAGTGCACAGTTGCCCCAAGTAGACCGTGCGATTTTCTAGGCTGGGTTCCTGGATCCTCACAGCCCGTCAATGCATCCACAGACCTCAGGTTAAGAATCCCCGCACTATAGCAGGGGTTCTCAGCCATGGCACTATTGGCATTTGGGGCTGGAAAATTCTTTGTTGTGGGGTTGTCCTGTGCATTGCAGGACATTTAGCAGCATAACTAGCCTCTACCCCCAAGATGCCAGGAGCAAGTCCCTCCTCATCTGAGACAACCCGAAGTCTCTTCAGATATTGAGACATTTCCCCTCCCCAGTTGAGAAGCACTGAGCTAGAGACATCACAATGGAACATCACGAAATCATCTCCCAAGTGGAAGGAGGTCCTCTCCTGCCCTCCATGGGACAGACTGTCTAGGTTCACAGGAGTCCACATTTGTGTGACTCATTCACAATTCTTGCTGTAGCTTCACAACAACGCAACAGAGTAAACGACCAAAATTTAATAAGTGGTGTCTTAGTCTGTTTGTGCTGCTGTAACAAAATACCCAAGACTGGGTATAATTCATAAAGAGCAAAGCTTCTCTTTCACAGTCCTGGAGGCTGGGAAGTCCAAGATCAAGGTGCCAGCAGGTTCAGTGTCTTGTGAGAGCCTCTTGCTGTGTCCCCTCACATGGCAGAAGGGTGAACGCTGTCCTCAAACGATGGAAGGTAGAAGGGCAAAAAGGGCTAAGCTCCTTCCTTCCAGCCCTTCTACGAGGCACTAATGCATTTATGAGGACAAAGACCTCATGACTTAGTCATTCCCAAAAGGCCCCACCTCTTAATACCACCCCAATGGGGATTAAGTTTTAACATGAATTTGGGAGGGGACACACATTCAAACCAGAACTAGTAATAAATCCAGGTTTAGGACCGAGTCTTTCAGCTCCAAATCCCACCTGCTTTCCACTGTGCATGATAAGGTGATTGGACTATAACTTGAGGAGCTCAGTTCCAGTTAAGGTTCTGGTTCTAGTGCTCGTGAGGTAACCAGCCACATCAGCACTTTAATTGTCTGTGACTCAGCTCTGTATTGCTCAGCTGTGTGACAAGAAGGACACCTCTGCCTGTTCCACTGGAATGTTACAGGAACAGATGAGAGGCTGCCGAGTGACAGCCCTTCAAAGACGATCAAAGCCAGTTCAAATGTAAGGTGTTATTAAATTGAAAAGTATCCATTAGCCTATAAAAGTGACATGGACATCAGCACTCTAAAATCTTCTTTATGAATAGAATCTCAAGAATCGATCGCACTTGTAGAATATTAAAAGCTGAAACGGCCCAGGACTGGCTGTCACACTTGACGTTGATCTCTTCTGTGCAGTCCAGTAAAGCAGCCCTACTCAAACCAGTCACCTGTGTGCCAAAAAAAGTCATTCTAGGAAGAAATAAAGTAAGCTGACAGTAGCTCATTATTATTTTTTCGTCCATTTCTAAGGCCTTCATTGGGTATTCAATACAACAATGATGGTATTTAAATAGAACAGAAATTCCCTGACATGAATCTGTAACACATTATGGAGTTATATCTTGCTGATGCCTAAAAGCACAATGTGCATTCAGTAAGGTGAACTGGAAGTTGCGGGTCTTGGCTCGTTTCACATGGCTGCTTGTTACGGAGCATGCCAGTGACAGTCACCCCGTGATAAAGGTATTGGGTTACTCCTCACGAAACCCCTGGGCGGGAGCCATATGCAATCACATGGCCCCGGGCTCCTCATCCCTGGGCTGTGGTCTCCAGAATGACAATTGATCCCATTCTTACTCAATTGCTGTTTGGAGCCCATGAGGACAGAAGAACTACGCTCAGCCCCGGAGGTCACTTGCTTGGCTCATTTTTCACTAATTATGTCTTAGCTGCATTGTTTTAGGACAAAGAAAAGAAAATGCTCTCTTCAAGGGTTTTATGAGAATGGCTGGGGGACTTTACAAAGGCTCAGATGAGTAGGCCCGAGACGCTCAGAAAGAGGTCAGCCCACCTGCGTCCTACTGAATCAGTCCAGTGGCACCAGCCAAACGGGCAGGCAGCACGACAGACGAGCAGATGAGAAATGACCAGATGCGAATCGCTGAGCTCGGCCCAGAGATGGCTGCAAAACTTACCAAAATAATGACAGAACGACGCTGGGTGAGACTAACTTCCAGGGGCTGTGAAGACCAAACAGAACCAGTCTGAGCACTGCACAGCCAGAGAAGACTGGGCGTCGATGTCTCCTACACGTTTTAGTTAAGACTTAACAAGTCAGACCCTGTCACCTGTCCTTCTGCCGGGTTAGTGTGCACGTATTGTCAGAGCCACCAGTTCAGAACAAGGGCTGGGGGAGTGGGGGTGGCCCAGGAGGGTGGAGGCTCCCACGGGAGGGAGGCGATGGCCTCCCTGTCATTCATCCTGAAAAGAGGCCGATCCTGGGGCAGAAAATGAGGATTGGGGAAGTAAACGTTGGATTAGGAGAAAAAGATCTTCATCTCTGGAGCCAGGAGTGAGTTTGGTCTTATGGTGAGTTGTGGGAAGGCTTGGAACACTTTGGGTTCCAAGTGGGGACCCACAGGACAGTGAGGCAGGAGAGTGGAAAAGTCGATCAAAAGTGTGGCAGGATAAAATTCTGAAGAAATAAGAACTGTTTTCCCCCCACATCATCTTCTGCTGTATTTATCCTCCACCTCTTAAATCAGCGATGCCCACTGCTGCGGGGAAGGGCAGGTACTCCAAGCACAAAGACATCAATGGAGTGCTGAATATAGTTTTATAAACTGCTAACCGAGATGCTGAAGCTGAAGATGTCTGCTGCAGGGGGCGAGGTATTCTCAGGCAGAGAAAGACTTGTGAGCACCGAAGTCTGAGACAGCTCGTGGCACTATTAACACACAGACCTTCAGGTGTGAAGAATCACGGTGGTGCCCCAACAGTGCTCCCACCCAGAAGGGAGAAAGCTCAAGCAGCCGATGGGAAGGGCAGCTCCGGGGGAGCTTGCGAGAGCACCTGCCAGCGGGCGTCCAAGGGGGACCCTGCTCTGACATCCCAGGCTAAGCTCCAGGGGACCATAGAAGAGCCACACTGCCCGGAGTTGGGGGGTCGCAGAGGTGAAGCCTGAGAAGGTGGCTTGTCCTGACGTCAAGGGCCACCCCCCAGCCATCCTGCTGACCATGTGTGGCTTGTAGAGACTGCAGCCTGGTGCTCTCCGCCAACAGGAGCTGAGCGTCCACCTCCCCTCTTCTCCGAGTCTCTGCCACCCCGCAGGGGTGAGAGGGCCCAGCAGAGCACGTTGTCTGCCCACGGTGGCTCCTCCCCACAGGAGCTGCGCCTTCTGCCTGGGGCTCAGTCACAGGAGGACAACGGGCAAAGCCACAGCCGAACCTTTAGTGTAAGCCATTGAGGTTTTAGGGGGGAGGCTTCCTGTTGCTTTAGAATAACCTAGCAAAGGCTAATATGGATGCCCACCCAAAAGCTTTCCACTCCTGCAAGAAGTACAGTGAGGGACTGACGACAGGGGCCCTGAGGAGGCGTCGTGGTTATGGACAGGGCTAAGGGACACGGGGTGCCCCGGGCAGACCTGAAGGCCAGAGGGCAGTAGCGACAGGAGCTTTGGGCGGGGGAGGAGCACGGAGAGGTCGGTGACAGAACATGGGCCGTGGATAAGCTATCAAGCTAGCAGATGACAAAGAAACAGACGTTCCCTTCCGCTAATGCCTCCTTGATTCTTAGACTGCCCATGGGGCGAGGTCGTGAGAAGGGAAAGGAAGACGTGCTGACCTATTTACCCAAAGCACAGCGAGCAACTCTTGGTCACATAGTTTATATTCAACCGGCCATGACACGTTTTCTGCTGTCAGCAGAAATGGGGGCTCAAGAACCGTGTGTAGCTATAAAGTTTCAGTTTTGCACACTTGACTTTGGGACTGTGAAATTCCTGTCCTCTCATGGGAGAAGACCCTGACCCATGGTTAACGTGGAGAAGCCGAAGAGGAGGGGAGGTGGCCGTCCCTCCCGCCCGCCTCCCCTGTGGCCGGTGCTGGCTGAAGCAGGGCCCCCGGGAGATGGCACCCAGCTGGCCACAGTGTGGGGGCACCAGGGTGCGGAGGCCTGCGCCGGGTCCCGGGGACCCCTCATCTCCCGCAGAACGCTTGGAGAGGCCAGTTTCCAGCAATCAAGCTGAGAGGGCTGATTTGACCTACATGGTGAGAGTGGCCATAATTTACTGAGGGCCTACAGAGCGCTATGCATTTTGAAGATGTAGAAGGTTTGCATTTTCTTGCCATTTGCTCAAGTCTGTAAGACATTATGGTGTGTTTCATTTTCCTAGAACTCGATCTCCATTTTAAGCTCCATTCTTCCTGATAGCAGAAAATGTTGTCTTAGGCGATTCCAGCTTTTCTCCACCACTGCAGGCTTAAAATTTCCTCCATGCCACCTTTCCCTCTGGAGTGGCATGTGGCCACAGGCACCCGCTCCATGCCAGAACCCTCTCTGATACATCCCACTGGGCCCCCACCACATTTCTGCGAGCCCTCCGCCCCCTCTCGGTCTGTCCCCTCTCTGGGGCAGGAAAACCTTTCCAGTGCTCAACCTTTCTTAGGCCACAGAAGACTCAAGGGGCTGTCCCAGGTCCTCTGCACCAGACCTGCCCTGCCACAACCTGAACTCTTACAGCTCCCCCATCCCCACCCCATAAAGAGATGCAGAGGGACTAGGGCTTTGATGCCTCACCCAGCCTCGACCACACAGGGAGCCCAAGTCCCCTCTGCCGATGGATCCCAGATCCTACATTCTATCATGACCACCCTCATCCGTGTTAGCTCAGCAATTCCCGGTGCATCACCAGCAGTGCCCTGGCTTCTCTCCCGACGCGTCCCACCACTTCAGTTCATCTGATGGTGAGAGGAGGTACAGCATCATTCTTCCAGAAACTTTGTTTCCATCCCACAATATTTATTTATTTTTAACTTTCAAGCCAAGAATTAGACTTTGTTCTCTAGTTCCACTCCTTCCTATCCAGGGGCCTGAATGAGTGAAGTGGGGGAGGGTCCTTGTTTAATAAGCAGTCTGATTTTGAGAAAAACTTCAATGAATACTTCAAAACAATCATTGCGAATTTCCTTCCTAGTGAATCTTCATCATTCTACAAAGGAACAAAGGATTCAAAGGCAGGTTCAAGGTCAGGGCTGGGAGGTGTCCTTTATTCTCACACTGCATGGTGCCTGACCTCTCCATTCAAAGCAGTCTCCCGCCTCTCCCCAGGCCTTGCAGGAGATCTGGATATTTGGTCTTGCAGGAGATCTGGATATGTGGTGACATTTCACCTCCCTCTACTAGGAGTGGATACTGTGTTGGCTCTAGTCTTCCCCCACACCAGGTGGTTCAATACAGGAGCAGGCGGAGTCTCCACTCAGGTAACTCTCTGACAGGCCTGGCAAAGTCTAGGTCAGAGGTTCCCAACCTTCACTATATAGTAGAATCAACTAGAGAGCTTTAAAAACGGATGGGTCCCACCTTAGAACAATTTTTGAGAACTTCAGAGGACAGAGCCTATACATTTTGTTAAAGTGCCTCCATATGATTCCAACCAAGGTTGCAAATCTGGTGCAGAGTTTCTCATCGGGACATGATTAAAATTTTGGATGCAATAATTCTTTGTTGGAAGGGCGGGGCTGTCCTGTGCATAGTAGGACATTCAGCAGCATCCCTGGCCTCTACCCACTTGACGATATAACAATTCTCCCAGTTGCGACCATCAACAATGTCTCCAGATATTGCCAAGTGCCCCCCTTGGGGGGTGCAATATCACCTGCTTGGGAAAGTGCAAAGTTGGCACCAACTAGAGAAGCAAGCGATATCCTCATGGCTGTTGTTGGCTTTGGGCTTCAAGAGGGGAAACATTTGCCTGCTGACCTAGGTTCCTAGTGGACTAGTGGACCCTTTTGGTTCCCACATGCCCCTAAGCCTGCACCACTTCTGCAGTGTACTGTACAAGGCAGGTTCAAGGTCAGGGCTGGGAGGTGTCCTTTATTCTCACACTGCATGGTGTCTGACCTCTCCATTCAAAGCAGTCTTTGCACAAATCACTTAAAGTTCGGAAATCCACCTTGACTTCTGGTTAAATCCTCTTCATCTTTGCACACACTGTTTCTCTCAGAGGGTCCAGACCTTGCCTCTAGACACCCTAACGGCAGCTCTAGAAGTTTTAACTGATCTATAGAGCGTACATGTGCTGCAGGATGACTCTTTAGAACCCCAGGGGAGCTCCTAGATGTAGCACAGGGTTCTCAGCCTTGGCACTAGGACAGTTTGGACCCGATGGCTCACTCTTTGTTGTGGAGGCTGCCCTGTGCCTTGTGGGATGCTAAGCAGCCTCCCTGTCCTCTACCCACTAGAAGCCAGGGACATCTTACACCCTTCCCCCTGAAGGTTGTGAAAACCAAAAATGTCTCTAGACCCTCTGCCTCTCCCCTGGGGGGCAAGATCACCCTGATTGAATGCCACCGATGTAGCACGTACTGTACAGAATTTCAAGCTGTAGGCTTGGGTACGTAGAAAAATGTGGTAGTCTTTCCTTCCCTCCAACTCAATCTAACCTTCATTTCAAGTCCCCTTTCTACCTGAGAGCAGAAAACAGACATGTTTAGGCCTTTTTAGTTATGTCAGAGGAAAGTCAGAAAGTTCCACGTTTCCATCTTCCGCCTTCTGTCTGTGGAATTTCTTCTGTCACATGGGACCTGGGGGAACAAACCAGGCAGCAGGGTGGCCTCCCAGCTGTCCATGCCCCTGTCACAGGCCATGGCTCTGTGGCACCTCCTCAATGTGGCCATGGGCACTTCAACCCCCAAACCCTCTGTTAGCCCTTCCCTGCCCAAACAGAGCTGGGACAAGGCCTGTCCTTGCTGTCCAAGGCCATGGAGACTTGGATGACTGTGCCTGGCCCTCTGAGCTGACTCTCCCCGAGGCCGTCTGCACACCACATGGGCGCTCCCACCCCAGCGGGGACCCTGGTGGCTTCCTGGTCGCACGCACGCAGCTCCTCTGGCTGTTCCCTCAGCTCTCAACCTGCAAAGTACCTGTGGAGCCAGTCCCAGGAGGGAGCAACACCATGGGACTGTTGTGCACACCTGTCGGGGTGGCCATGGTTTGTGTCTTACCCAGAGTCTGAGCCTCCTCCCACGGGACCACAGTGGCCATTGGGGGAGCTGGTGGAGAGCAGGCCCGTGTCCACCTGAGACTCCTGAGAGGTCACACTCAGCCCCTCCTGCTGATGCCTGGGAGCTGCCAGCCGGTAGTCCGTCACCCTCAGGACTTCCCATCTGAAGCCAGTGTCACAAAAATCATTTCCTCCAGCAGTCAGGTACCACACCCCTGGCATGACGTTCCAGCCAGGTGACTCCTGTGAGGGGCCTTGGCCGGGCTCTCGCCACCCAGCTTCCATTCTCCAAACCTGTTTATCTGTCCTTCCTGATGTCCTTGCAGTACGTGTGCCTTCCCTGCTAGGGTGGCCGGACTCAGCGTTCGTCAGGTGCCATCAAGGGCCCTGACCATGGCGAGCTCCCATTCAGAAAGCCCATGTCTGACCTTCCCATTTCCTCCATCACCTGCTCCACGTCCCCTCCCCAGGCCAGGGACCTGCAGTGAGCCTGGAAGGGCCGTGCGAGAGCCAGGCAGCGCTGACGAGGTAGGTGTACTCCTCAAGTTTCCTGTCTTACTCCCTCAGGAGGCATGTTTGTTTTGTTTCTCATTAAATGCCAAAATTCTATCTACTTTTTTTCAGCTTTCATTTGGGGCTGAGGCCTCAATATTAGCAGCTCATATAAAGCATGGATGATGTGGAAGGGCGCGTGTGAGAGAGAATTTGGGGGTGGACATCAATAAATACTTCTCAGAATATTTTTGCCAACTATCATTTCATCTTCACTGAAACCCCATTAAGAAAATATTATTACTCTAATTTTACAAAAGGAAAAACTGAGGCTTCAAGATACTGACTAACACGCCAGAGATCACAAAGGTGGTAGAAGCGGTACCCAGGTCCCAAACTCCAATCTGTGGGACTCCAGAGCCTAGGTATTTTCCACCATGGCACGTTCCAGTGGTTCCCTAGACCGGACCTTTTTCCTCCAGGAGTTGTGTCCGGACAGTGTGTTGGGATCTCCTCTGCCTCCTCCCATTACCACGTGCATCGCCAGCTTGTGGATCTAACATCCTTCGAAGCGCTCACTACTGATGCCATCAGAATGGCCAACCCTTGGCATCCAGCGGGGAGCTCTGACTGCGTGGGGTGAAGCAATGGTGTTCTGTGCATAGAGCCTATGACCAATCCTACAGGCATGTCTTGCAAGGCCCACGTGTCAGTGACCAGGGTCATGCACCCATTTTGAAGCCTGAAAAGCATCCCAGCTCCCATCAGCAATCTGTGGCACACACAGAGATATAACCAAACCTGGCAGCCACGCATTGTTTAATCTACCTATTTGGCAATATTTTCTCCTGCAAGAGCACAAGGACCATCTTGGGTATGTGTTCAAGTCGCTGACGCTGAGAGAAATCATCCCTGCGAAAGTTCTGGGGTGCCCTGAGATTCCTCCCATCTGGAGCATAAGCACCACATTTGCAGATGCCTGTGGTTTGCCTAATTACATTTTTGCAAATCCTTGGAAACCATTGAGTGCTTCAGCTGCACTATGCGTGTGGCCTAATGAGGTTTCTGAACCCTATATTATGAAATTGTCACAGGTTATTTGTCAGAAAGCAGCTGCCTCGTGTATATAGCAGACTTAAAATCTGGGGTACCCACATTTTAATAATAATTCTTTGTAATTATAAAAATATTACATGACTTCAATTACATGCAACAAGTATTTTCAGAGTGTTCATTTCAAATGCACCTGAGTTTCCCAGGTTTTTTTGTTCCTCTGAGTATCCTCGAGGGATTGAGAAGTAACAGGCACTGTTACCTTCGTTCTTAAAATTGAAAAAGAAAAACTGGTTTCCTAATGAAAATAGAGATCTTAACTTGAAATGAATTGATCAATATTGATTTCGTTTCCTTGTAGTGTATTATTTACCGTATAATCTCACGTTTATCCTTTTCACAAATTACTTTATTCTTACCCTAGTCTTCGCATTGATTCTTTTTAAAGTATGTTAAAGGTAAGTACTATCATCACTTAGTTATGAAGGGACTGATGATCTCATGGGTGGATTATTCCGCCCTTTCCTGGTAGCTTATTTCTCCTCCCTTATTTCTCTTTCTGGCTCCGTGCTTTGTAATCCCGCTGTTGCCGATTATGAATTCTCTACACCAACCGGAGCATAACCACAGAACCCCCCACCCTCACTCAGATCTAATGACACCCCTCTGACCCGATGAGCCTCCAGCCGCCAGCCATCAGGTCTTGCCTTAGAGCCGGTGAGCCCAGCCTCGCTGGGTGTTGGGAGCACTCACCTGTAGCAGGTGGGGGCTGGAAAGCAACTCTGTGATGCTTTGTCTAAGGCCACACTGCTTGCGGGTTATTGGACCCTTACTATTTACAAGCCCTCGGTGTAGAGCTTCTCCGATCTTTGAGGGATGGGCGTTTGATTGCCCGTATTCTTTCCATGGGAATCACTTGGGTACTTGGTTTCTCTGCCTGCTCTAGGAGAACCCAGCTTATGCTGAACAATAATGAAATTAATTTGTTATACATGTCCACTGTACAGAATTTGGAAACTGCAGAAAAATTAATACGTAACAGAAAAATTGTAATGGCGTGACCTAGAGATAATCCCAGGTTTTAATCTCTGTATATATTTGTATTCATATTTCATGAAAATATATCAAACAGTATCATTGTACTGTTTCATTACTGATTTTTTGAGTTAACAATACTTTATTATTTTCATATGACATGAAACATTATGCCAGATGACTGCTAGTACCACCTCCTGTGACTGTATCATTACATACTTACCAAATCTGACACTGCCTCTTTAGAATGATATCTTTTTTTTTACTACAAATTACGTGCAATATGAAAAGATTTCCAAGGATATTTGTGCGTATCTAGTTATTTCCTTATGATAAATTTCTACAATTGGAATTACAGCAGCAAAAAGTAAGTTTTAAAGTGAAGGCTCTCTTCTTGATCTGGTTCTACCTGGCTAGATTTTCCTAGTCCTGTGTTCGTCAATTCTGATATTCAGACCACTTTGAGCAGAATTCCATGGAGATGTCTTCGGAAATGCAGATTCCTGGTCACCTAGCCCCCATCTCTGGAGCTGCAGCTCAAAGTTCTGTACAGGTGACCTCTCCATAGGCACTGCTCAGATACAAGAATGTTCACGAACCACCCAGCTTCCCATGGTCAGTAACCTTGTTGTGTTGAATATATACCTGGGGTTTGTTGTCATGTCAGGTATAAGACAGCAGACACAGACACTACCAGCATGAAGGAGGAAGTTCTTACTCACAGATCCCTACAGCAGGAGACCCAGCACACCACGCAGGGCCACGTGGGGAAGGGCCAGGGTGGTCAGGAGGCAGAAGGGGAGGCTGAGGGCCAAGCAAACGCAGACCTCTGTTAATGGGAGAGGCAGGGAGGTACGCTGAGTAAGCTCAGGATTGCAGAGCTTAAGTAATTTTGGCGGGCTCAGGGCTCTAGGAATAGTCCCCAGTTGTCCAGTATCCAGCCCTGGGTGACTTAGGCAGGGGGAACATTGGCACGGTGTATGAGAGTTTGATAAAGGAGATGGTTGGGGGTGTGGGCTCTGGATTGTTTGGTTTGTATATCAAACGCGTGCTCACGGGGGAGTCGTTTGCTGTCTCTAGGAATTAGCTAGCCCAGGAGGCGCAGTCTCCCCAGCAAGGCCCCAAATAGCAGAGCATTTCTGTACTATTGAGTACAGAAAATAAGAAAATATAGTTTAGTGCACCTATCCACACTGAGCCTCAGCTCTGAACTTTTATGGCCACTGTGCCATTTCTCCTTTTGATGACAACCTCCTTTGGAAATAGGTGTTTACTGGAATTGAATTAGAATCTTGCCAGCCTCTGCAGAGTGGGCACAGATCCTCAGTCCCAGAATTCCCAGCAGCTAGCACCTGACTCAGCTTGCAGAAGCTCCGCCCTGAAGTATCCCGGCACCTGCAGTAATATTAAGCGAAACAGCTACGACTGCTAGGTTGGCCTGTGTCCGTTCACCCAACATTAGGCACAAAGAAGCCAAAACACCCAAGAGAAAAACAGGTTCGCTCACGTGGTCTGCTCCCGAGGTTGAGGTCTCCCGGGGTGAGGCCAAACTTCCTAGCAAGAAAATGCTTATGAATCAGCTGTGGATTTCAAGTTCCCTGATTCCATATCACTTCACTAGCATGGAACCAAAGCTTACTTCTAATTGTGGAACAAATGGTTTTAAAAAGAGGAGGGCGAAAGAGATTTTTACCACAGTCCTTGTTATTTCTCTTCTATAGGAAAAATCCAAAATTGGACAAAAAAGAAATAGGACTGTGAGCTCTTTACGGTTGTCCTTGTGATCGGATCACTAAATATTATCATTTCTATTCATAGTTTACACTGCTTCTGATAGAGCTGTTATTACTGGAAGTGAAAACAACAAAAGCCCTTTGAAATCTTCTTCAGCAAATTCTCAAAATAGGCAGGATTTTCCTATTTCATCTCAATTCTTTTCTAAGAGGTCAGCTAATTCTACCTTTTAAAATCATTGATATTTAAATTTACTTCTTCTTTAATGTTTAGTTACTTGCCAAGAACTGTCAGATCCTCTCCTGAGCTCATCAGTAAAACTGTTCTTCTCGCTTGTTGTGGCAGAAACATTTTTCTGTGGCTGGAAATTGCCCGGCAGGTGACATGGGGACCCTTCCCCTCCATTGGCAGTCCTGGGTTTTATACTTCTGTTTGCGACTGCTTTTGTTTCCATATCACCTGAGTCTTCTCAGACCTGTGCACTGGAGCTGAAAGTTGCCCGTGTAATCAGCCTGCGACATCTGTGCCCTTCCTGAGCACTTCAGCGCCAGGCCTGGGCACAACATCCCTGCCCCAGCCCCAGGGAGGGTGGCCGCACGTTAGCTTTCTCCGACCGGATGAACTCCAACACCTGCCCTTTCATGGACAGGCAACAGGTGAGTGGGCCTCATCGGTGCCAGCAGCCTGTGACACCTGGACAGAGCTCTTTTCACTGTCCCCTGTTGCCTCAGGCGTGCCTGGCCATCCTGGCATCTCATTGTCACAGACCACGGGTGCAGTTCTCCTTTCCAAGGCCCTAGAAATCTGTTGCTCGTTCTGTTGCAGCCCACAGGCCGGCGCTGGGCTGCAGCCATCTCCACAGCCCCCTTCCCGGTGCTGCATATAAATCAGAGCATTCAAGCAGTCTCTGGACGCTGGTTTTGATGTAGCAGTGTCCTTGTCAAAGATCAGTTTCTCTTGTCCCTTTGTACATGGTGAAAAATTCTGGAACAGTAGCCCCAAGAAAATCTTTTCTTTGTCCCTCCCCCGCCGATGCTCCCGCAGCTCGCCGGTGTCTTCTGAGGCCTGCCGCGGCTCGCCAGGCGGCCTGGCTGCCTCTCTGTTCCTTTGATGGCCACATGAATGTAGATTCCTGTCTATTTCAGCTGCGCTCTCTCTACAGACATTTCTAAAATGTTAAGAGCTGAACTCCAGCCAGCATGATGCCTGTTCGTTTTGCTTCAGCCCAGACCCAAAATACAAAGCTCCTACAAAGACATTCAGACTGTGTTTTAAAAATGAGAGAAATAAACACAAGTTTTAGAACACTTGGCAGGAGTGAAAGTCAGATCTTTGCAAAGTCAGTTTGGACTTGTGTTTAGAATGCGTTGAAAGATAATAGAAACTGGATTCCACTAAGAAAATGTTACAAAAAGTGTCATACGTGCCAGTATTTAGAGTTTCTCAAACAGCATAGAGAGGGCTTTTATTAGGATTTTCTCCTGCTTATAAGATGTACACAGTCATGCCAAGGGGGCAGAAGCGAGGATAGATAGGGTCACATCTTCTATCCGCTGTGACAGCCTCTCTCTTTGTGATCATTTTCATACTTGGCTCTGCAAACACCACAGCACCATGTCAGCTGCTTGGTCCGCAGTGAAAAGTGCTCTGCACAGATTTCAGCAGTAAACGGGTCGTCCGTCTCTCATGGGGTCATAAGGAGTGCTCTCCCGAATCTGTGCAAGACTTGTCCACTTTGAAAGAATTTCTATGCTCAGAGAAATCTCTGGTGCTCGTCGATAGCTTGTGTGGACATGCACGTGCAGAAACAGAACACATTTTATCCAAACATGTCGTGATAAAACTAAGTGCTACTCAGGGGACTGTGCCCAGGCAGGAAGCTCTTCGTGCAATGGGGGATGCCTGGCACATTTTGTTTCCTATTCCATGGTTGAGAGAAAGAGCAGCAGAAACTGGACTACAAGAAGAAGCCTTCTTTTCTGGAGCTCACTTGCTGTCAGCCTTGCAATGCAGAGGAACTTTTGTTTGTCTGGGAAAATGGGAACCAAAGACAGAAACTTGGCTTTGGCAGGCTCCTTTCAAAGAAGGATAAGGGGCTCTTCGACTTCTGCTTGCTGACGTCTGCTAGTGTCTTCAACTTCTAAAGGATCAGAAGGGCTTCGTGGTCTTCACCACCCAAACGGGCTGGCCCATAAGTCCTTTTTGATCTGGAACCCTCGTTGTTTCATGTTTGTTTGACTCTGGCTAGGTACCACACTACTGAGGAAGTTTGTATCCATGTGTCCAGGAAGCAGAGCACAGACCTACATTTTGGACAAAAGGTTCAAGTACAAAACAAAAAATGTATTTTCTAAAGCTATATGTTTGTGATGACCTACGTTATTGTAGCATATTCCATTTTTTTCTATATGTAATATTAATAATAAACGTGTTAAATAAAATGGTGTCTTCTTTAGGATTTGTTTAACATTTTTCAGATGGAACAAAGGATTAATATTTACATAATTAGGTAAAATTGGTGATACATATTTTATCGGATGAAAAACATGTGGCTAAGTAAATTTGGTTTTCTCTGGCAATCCAGCGAAGCTCACCGTTGCTAGCTGGGGAGTCACAGCCATTCACAGTCTTTGCTAACACCCTCGGGCCATTTGCTGTCTGGCCAGGACGTCATAAGTGTGCCCAGTCAGTGACTCAGGCTCACATGCAGAGCTTGGAAATGACCACGTGCTGTGGAGAACAGCACCTGGGCTTGGCTGAGCACTGACACCACATCAGGTACTGGAGGCAGGGGCTGCCATGTGGTCAATGGACAATTTGCAGCACAGGTTAAAGAGTCTCCAAGTGTTCAGTAACAGGTAGGATGGACTGTTTTATTTATGGACTTCTTCATGTCACCTCTCATCTCCCTTTGGTGTTTCCTGATTCAGTCTAAATTTGGAATGGTATAAAGACAAAAGAGAGAAAGAAAGGAAGAATGTCTAATACTTCTACTGTATTTTGACGAGTTAATTCTCTACAAATATCTGGGCTGTCCATCCGGCTGCTATGCAGCTTCATTTCACAACACCCTCTTGAGAGCTACTTACCAAGATGATCATTTTTAAAGACGAAAAAGAGGGTCTTCCATCAGAAGAACAAATGCTTGTCCCTCAATCTTGATTTGTATACAGGCAAAGTACCTGTAGCTACATCCAGTGTTTGAAGTACCAGGCAGGATTAGGAAATTAATGACTTTATCCATACAAGACAGAATGTGATTGTGAACAGCTTTGCAATGCTTAGCCTTCAGCAATGTAAGAGCAATCCAAACTGCACGCAATAGATCGGTGAGACCTTTGACTCACCATAGATAATCACAAGGAAGCTCTTCTGATCATCAGCGCTAACAGATCCATAGCTTCTCCTTTCCTTCAAACACCGCTATCGGTCAAAATAAGGGAATGGCCACTAGTGGGGGTGGGCACGGTGTCAGCAAGTGGGTCACAGCCACCATACGCTGAGTGCCTACTGGGTGCCAGGAATTTTTCTGTCTATTTCAACAGCCCATGCGGTGGATATTATCACCTCTGATGGGCAGGCTGGGGGCAGACTGACTACGTGTGAAGCCAGGCGACTCAGCCAGTAATTTACCTTCTCTGCACCTCACGTTCTCATCTGTGAAGTGAAGGTGACAATAATACTCACACCCTAGGCTTTAATGAAACCTACCACAGTTGGCATAGGGCCTGGCACATGGTCATCTGTCAGAATAAATTATCTAGTATCAGTACAGAAGGGAAAACTGAGGTTCAGAGATATTAAATCACTTGTCAAGGGCTACTCAGGCGGTATGGAGCGAGTTCAGATCTGAAGCCCAGACTTTCCTGCCCCAAGGCCAGTGCTCTAGACTGCTGGGCCCCTGCCCTGGGCATCTGCACTGTGACTCTCCAGAGAAAGAATCTGATGGAAACCTAGGGACATTAAGTCTGGAAATTTTCTTTTTGGGGGGCAGAGAGTTTGTTGATTTGGGGTTGGATTTTTTTCCCCCAAAATGTGTTCTAAATTACTATGAGAGGAGTTGGACTGTCTTTTCTGCATAGAAATCTTGGTTTTGTTTGGTTTGGTTCTGTTTGTTTTGACCAAGGCAGGGCATTGACTAAACAGTAAGCCACCACCTTGCCTAGACCGCGGAGCTCGATGAGAACAGATGGTACCCGTATTGCAAAGGCCACGAGAAAGGTCACCCAAGTTGGCAGTTCTCTGGGGTGAGCTTTGAACCTGGGAACAGCTCTGCCTTTCCCACTAATCTGCCAAAACCTGCCCTTTACTCTTCCTGGCCTTGACTAGAAGCACCGGTTCTCCAACCTGGGAGAAGAAAGGTTTCCAAAGCCACCAGTAGAGCACCCTTGACATTGAGAGAAGGTTTCCCATTCCTTCCCTTTACGGGTCAGTCCCATTGGTTTACTTCTTCAGTAAGTATTTATGGGCTCTTAAATGGCCAGCCTGATGCTAAGTTCTATAAAGAGGCACCCAAGAAGGATACAAAGAAAACATTAATTCAATGCAGCACACTCATACTGAGCACCTGCTCTGTGAAGAGCAGTCTGCTAAAGACAGAAATGCATCAAAGTGAGACAGCGCTTAACTTACATTCGTATGTTGGGGGAGCTAAGACCTGTAAGCAGGGCTAAGTCCTGTGAGAAATATTTTTCCAAAATGTGTATGAGTTTATAAGAGGGAGAGATGGTTTCTGATTGGAGAGATAATAGGGAGTTGGAACTGGCAATAGGTTCCTGGAGGAATTAACACTTGAGCTGGACTGCAAGGATTCAGCCAGCTAAGGGTGAGATTGAGGATATTTAAGAACCAACGTAGGCCCCAGGCTATAGAATGAAACAAACGCCAACCAGAAACAAGCAGGCGGCCACCAGCGAAAACAGGCTGCGTATCCATGCTGTGCAAAATCAGTCAGCCACTGAACACGTCCTATATAGTGGACACTCCTAGTGACTCAGGAGACAGGACTGGACAGTATGCATCCCTTGCCTTCATGAAGTTTCTTAAAACATAACCAGAGTTAACATTTGCTGAATGTCAGGCATTGTCTAACTGCTGGCCAATAGAAATATAGTGTAAGCCACACATGGTATCTTTAATTTTCTAATAGGCACATTAAATAAGTAAAAAGTAACAGGTAAAATTAATTTTAATAATATTTCTTATTTAACCCAATGTATCTAAAATAATCTCACTTCAACATAAGTCTTTGAAATCTGGTCCACAGTTCAGGCTTACAGCACATCTCAATTCAGACTAGTCACACCTCAGGGCTTAACAGCCGTGGGTAGCAGATGGCTGCTGTACTGGATAGTGCAGATCTAAACCTTTCACAAATAAAAATTCAGTTTATCTTAATTTATGTATAAAATGAGTTTAGAGAAATCAAGTAACTCACTAAAGGTCACACAATAAACACATGGAGGAACTGATAAAACAGAATCCAGCTCTAGATCCCACACCCTGAAACACAGAAATGGAAATGTCACATGTCCTCACACGTAAGCGGGAGCTAAAAAAATAAACAGGTAAATTAAAAAAGAAAGAAAGATGCAACAATCACAATAGTAAGTTGAATTTTCAAAAGGAGAGAACAGAATTGAGGCCAACAGAGGTGGAAAAGGGGAGGGGGAGGGGGTTTAGCAACAAATTGGTGAAGGGCCACAAAATAATTACATGTGTGATGCCAAATATACTAATTATCCTGATTTGAGCATCACATATTGCACACATGTATTGATATTCAATGCTGTACCCCATAGATACATAAAATCAATTATGTTTCAATAAAAAATAAATAAAATAAAATGTTTTTTAAAAAAGGACAAGGCAATTTCAGCAGAGTGTGATGCATGCAAACCTTGCCCTTAAGTGAACATAATCAAAAGCTGTGCTGTCTCTCCTGCTGCCCATTCTAGTCTCTTCGGTAATGGCTAGGGTTTCTTCTTGGAATTGTATGGGATAAAACCTAAATCAATCAAGTTCCATGACTTCTCTGCACAATCTCAAGGTGCAACTCGTCCTTTGGCCATTTGCAGTCATACATACAAAGCAGTGTGTGCCAGTAATTCAAGTGTCCTGGGCTTGCATTCCCGTGGGAGCTTCTCCCTGTCCCTAACCTGGGCCCTCGCGGGCTGAGCCTGAAGTGATAGAGGGACCTTGGTGGACTCTTTCTCTTCCCACCCTGCACATCCACACCTCCCCCTCAGCTGCTAACCACAGCCCCTCTGCCAGGAATAAGGAATGGATGGAGGAAGAAGTAAGGTGGCAAAGAGGTCTTGCCTGCCCGCTACTAGCACGAGCCAGCGTGGCTGCTGTTTGGGCTTGGTAGGTGTAGCTGATGCTCTTTCATGGGGCATTTTCATGGGCTCTTCAGAACACCCTTCCCTCCAGCCCTGCTGAAAGAGAGTGCCCATCTCTTGCCTGCGGGTAACCAGCTTGGCACTCCGGCGACCTGCAGCTTCTCTCCGCCGGGTTGCCATGGCCTCTCCAGGAAGCGCTCAAGACGTGCTCCGAGACAGACGACCCCAGGCTAGTGCACTCTCTCCTCTGTCTCTCTCTGTCTCTCCCACTGCCGCTCACATCTACATCAAGGGAGACCCTCATGCGCCTCCAGCCCTGAGAGACTGTGGCCTCGCAGCTGCGTGAGCACACAGCTGCTTGTCCATGCAGCTACCCCTCCTGGCTCTGCAGCCATACTCTCTCACCCTTTAGGGTGTTCAGGCCTGAGTCAGGCACCAGGGAACTGTGCACCCAGGCTCCACAGACACCCATCAGACAGATTCAGCGCAGCGTGTCTCCCTGGGTTTGCAGGGAAGAGGAGGCACCCATCTCCTCTCCAGGGCGTACCCGAGGACACAGCTCACCAGCAGCACTCTCACAAGATGGGCAGCTCTTGCTTATTTCCACCCCAAAACTTTCACGCCTTCAAGAGGATGAGGTTCAAGGGCTTCAAGACCAACCACCAACTGTGTGCTCCAGACTGCAGTGATACCAACATCCATGCAGTTTTCCAAACCATTTCCATTGTTTTACTCCTTTGTGTCCTGTTCATGCTAATTTCTCTGTGTGAAATGCCCTTCAGCTTGACCTAATTCCTCCTCATCCTCCAGAACCCTTCTCAGGCGTTATTTCTTCCATAAACCTCCCTGGACCCCCACTGAGTCAGGAATGTCTATGTCCCCTGTACTATCATGATAAATGCATGAGCCTGAAATCACGTGCTTACTTGTCTGTCTCGCCCATCCCTCCCGCTCCAGGACTTCGCAGCAGACACGAGAGTGTCTGATTTATCTTCCAATCATTGATATACAGTACAGGCTTTTCAATGGAGTACATTCTCAATCAAAGTGTATTGAATTGTTTCCTACTTGGAGAAAGGTTGTCTCCTTAAGAAAATTATGACGTATTGGAAGTTTACCCCCTTTACCAGTTCACATCTGTCCACGGAGAAAGAGCAGACAAGGGTGCGTGCATTCCAGAGGGAAGCCACGACAACTGCCACAGGAGGACCCGCCGGAGGTGAGCACGTGGCCCAGACAGACGAGGCAGGCAGACAGACGTCAGGAGGGAAGACTGCCGGTCGTGTGAGCCGGCTGGAACGTGGAGCATCACCCTCCTAGGCAGAAAGCTCAAAGGAAGTCTGTGTTCCAGCCATTTGCCTTTATCTCCATGTGTGAACTTGGAAAAAGTTACAAGTCCTTCCCTGCCTCCCTTTGGCAGCAGGACACTTGCTTGCCCAAGTCCTCAGTGGGGAGCAGAAATCTCAGGCAGGACACAGTGCTGTCCAGAAATCAGAAAACTGACACTTTATCCTGATCAGCTACTGACTTAATGTTCAAAATTAGCACAGGACTACAGAAGAAAAAATAGGGCATCTAAAAATTCAAAGCTGTGATCTAGGATAAAAAGAACCTTCTGGGAAACGTAGCTCCAGTGTTGCCAGGTCTACACAACACAAACTGGCACAACACAAAATGGACCACCCTGGTCCATTTACTCTCCCTGAAGCCTTGTCTTGCACATTTGGATTTATAAACATATAGCTGGGATTTTTTTTTTTTATCCTAGAAGAAATTTAGTGCATTTGCATTGATTGCAAGTACTTATATTTGGATGCATTGCTACCATTTCACTTTGTACTTTCTGTTCTCTCGATTTTCTAAATTGCTGCTTTTTTTCTTCCGTTCTGGTCTTCTTTTGTGTTATTTGAGAGTATTCTCCCTCTCCCTCATTTTATTTTTTTCTATTAGTTTGCTAATTATACATCCTAGCTTCTATTCAGCTTCATCAGTTCTGAGAAAGTCTCAGTCATTAATTTTGCACATACTGTATTGCCTTTCCCCTATTTTCCCCATTAGCTCCTTTTGGAAATCCATCCAGATGTCTATCAGATTTCTTCTCCACCCCTTAGTGTCTTTTGAACTCTGACCCAGAACCCCCACATGCTAATCTCTAGTTAGCACTGCCCACCCCACCCCCACTGCAAATGGCTTCCCTCTATGTCTTTAGACCTCTGCTCCCCAACACAGGCATGAATGTAAATGGATTTAATTTTATGGAGTGAAGCTAAGTAGGACTCTATACACTGTGGCAAGCTGCTGAAGGGAGATCAGCCATGCCTGGGCTTCACGATACTGCCACCAGGGCTGGCCAGCTAGCTCAGTTGGTTAGAGTGTAGCCTTATAACACCAAAGTCACAGGTTCGGATCCCTGTACTGACCAGATGTCAGAAAAACAAAGAAAACAATAATAATATTGCTGCTCTATGACATGGCTCCGTCTTACCTGACGTGCTCTGCCCATAGCTGGGGACAGAAACTTCTGGGGCCTTCCCATAGCCCCCCCTGAGCAATCCCGAACCCTGTGTATCCACTGCTCCTGGCCTAACCCCCCTGTTGCTATCACTGTCCAGGCACTCAGATCTGTTCAGACACCAGGAAGTCCACCTCTGCGGCTGCTCTTTATCAGGATGTGACTGGTGGGTGTCATCCTCAGCTCACATGAGTGTAAATGAGGTTGGATTCACAGACAGGCTAAAGTTACAAAGTCTGCACCTGCCTTCCAGCAGGAATCCTACTTCTGCTGGGGTGGGGAGTCACCCTACCTGGATACTACCAAGGTTCTCAAACGTGCCACCTGGCACCTCTGCACAGGAAGCGCCCACTCTAGGCCCAGCACCAACACAGCGACCCTCCTCTTCCTACTCCCAGCATCCAGGACCCCCGCTGCACCTGCTGCCTCTCACTGCCAGCAGCAGGGTGGGGGACAGCGGCCCAAAACCGCCCACGTGCCTGGGCCACCAGCCCTCGGATGGACCAACATGTCCCGCAGCCTCCCGGTGGCAGCCACTGAGTCCACCCCGCCTGTCAGCCCCACGCTCAGTCCCCAGTCCTTGCATGCCCCTGGGAGTTCCTTCTCGGGGCTACCATGGGCTTTCACTGAAATGTGGCTTTTCCTGCAATTTTTTTTTTCTCTTTAAAAGGTCAAGGCTAAGGTTCCAGTCCATTTTCTCCCAGGAGGCTCCACAGAACAGCGGGTTCATACTATTCCTCATCTGCTCTGGGTGCATTGTCGCTCCTTCCTGTTTTCACACGCTCGCCTCCCTGACACCAGGGCGTGCCTTAGCGTGGACGGTGTTTTACAATTGGAATTGGCAGCAACCTTTTAAGTTAGTGGTACATGGAGCAACAGCACCTTCTACAACTGATGGCACCTTAGCTATAAAACGATACAGCAACTTTGTAGATGCAGAGAAGGCCCTGGCTAAGGCAGCACCTGGTGTCACTGGCTGGTGGCACCCAGGCCCCAGGGACAAGTTTCCTTCATTCCCAGGGCAAGTGGGAGCACGTGAGTCAAAGGGCTTCCACAGACATTGTCACACAGGGAGGAAAGTTGTTGTCTAGTCTGTAATTACTCCAGACTATAATTGCTGGTATTATTTGAAGGCACCGAAATGCCTGCATTTTAGAAAGACGCAAAGGGATTCACATTCTAATATAGCTCCCTGCAAACTCTTCCTGTTCCCTATGGCACCTCTTCTAGCCTTTGTAAAGGAAGCTGTCAGAGTCTCTAAGAAGTCTGTGGTTGTACTAACCCATGGACAGCATTTCTTTAGTAATCTCTCATTTTAGTTTACTCTAAAGTCAATTAAAATCTTGACCTCTCTATGGAAGGCGGCATGGCACACTGACGTCAACCAGAACTTGGCAGAATTCCACTGCATGCATGCAATGGCCAATGAACCCTGCGTAATTTCCCGTCTTTTATATCTTAAGAAGTACAAAACACGATTCATATTTAGATCTATAGTGGTCAAAACAGAGCATTTGCAAAACAACCATAAGATTGTGGCAGTGTCTATAAACATTGCACACTGTTTTAAAAATAATTTAGCCTCCAGAATTTTCTATTTAGCTATCTTTAATCATATTTATCAAAATATTTGCTCTTCTTAGTCACTCCCTTTCCTTTTACTGCTTCTCTCACCTCCAAAAGCACCTCCCTTCATGGGTAGGTTTTTGGATGTGGACACAGGTTTGAGGACCCCGTGTGGGGGCATTCTCCCAGACTCATTCTAGCCTCAGCACCCCATCCCCAGGCACAGCTGCCACCTGCTGACACCCACCTGCAGGCCAGGCTATCCCCATCTTCCCTGGGCCAGACCAAATCTAAAAAGATATGAAAGTCAACCTCCTGCCAGGGTGCTCTGGTTCGAATACTCAGGTCCATCTTCCCCAGGCCCCAGGGCCGTCCGTGCCTCCCACTCCTACATACTTAGACATCAGAATCCTGGAAGCTGCCTCGACCTCTCCAATTCCTGGGGCTCCACTTTACTCTGCCACGTCCATTGCTAGGGCCTGGGTCTCCAACTCTTTCTTGAGCCCCAGGTCTGTGGCTGGGACTGCTCTCTCTCCTCAGATCTGCCTGCTGTCCCTGGCTCCTGCCTCTCCTTTTGAGTGTTGCCCACCCTGTACGCCACAGTTGCTGTGCTTTTCCTGCCCCTTGGGACCCCCTGATATGTCATTAATGTCATCCGTGTCATCCAAAATCCACACTCCCCTCCTCTGGCACCATTTGCTTTGACTGCCACCAATGTTTCAGCTACCGCCAGATGCCTGCGAGCCAGCTATACCAGTGCTTTTTCGGTAACACCTGGAACTGGATGTGTCCCTTGGGAACCCATCCTTGCCCTTCTTATTTGGCTTTAAATAACTTATCATGTCTTGCCCACTCCAGAGGTGTGACCCTATCGCTACCACATTTCCTCTGCCTGGAATGCCCTCTCATGTCTCTACACTCCAGCATCCTCAAGTCTCAGCTCAAAATCCACTTCTTCTGTGAGTATCTCTTAATTGCTTCAGTCTTCACGACTTTCAGGAGGAATTCAGCAGACCCTTGATGCCCGGCTAGAACTGCAGTACGGGGCAGACTCTGAGAGCAAAAGGAAGGGGGCAAGATCGGTGAGCAGGGCGCTCTAGGGTAGCTGACGGGAGCTCCAGATCGGCGGGCAGGGCAAAGCAGGCCGGGGGCGCAGAGCCACCCAGGACCTCAAGTAGAGGGCCGGAGTAACAGGTGCGAAACCAAAGGGCCCAGGCACAGGGAAGAAGGGTACAGGCTACCATTGAGTCAGAAAGGCGCAGAAACCAAGACATCAGGTCAGAAAAGGACCAACACCTCAACCAAGTTAACTCTGCACCTCCCGAGTTTTTGACAAGGCCTTCTTATACTATGTCATCAGTAAGAGGCAGTATTTATACCAGGAACTTAGAAAGGGGCCATCTGAAAAATCGTGCTCGGTTTCTGCTTGTCTAGCTCTCTACACGACACACCCATACTGTAGTCTAAACAGCAGTAGCTTCCTCAGATGATATGGGTGTCCTAAGTGAATTGGCTTCCGTGACTGAAAGATGTTTGGGAAATGCTGCATGCTTAACAGATGCTTGGCATTCGAGTGGACTCCCTGCCTGATTCTGATATTTATCTAGTGGTTAGATGAGATGTCACCTAAGGTGCCTCTCAAAAATGAGGGTCCTTAGAGTCTAAGATTTAATGGTTTCTGGGATCTAGAATCTGGGTCCCATTCATGTCTTATGAGTTTCCAATGTCAGATATCAATTTGTGTCCAAAACCGTTATAAAAATTAGGTTTTATTACTTTGTTTGTGAGAGTATAAACTGGTACAACCACTGTGGAGAACAATTTGCAGATTTAATGGTTTCTGGGATCTAGAATCTGGGTCCCATTCATGTCTTATGAGTTTCCAATGTCAGATATCAATTTGTGTCCAAAACGTTATAAAAATTAGAAGGTTTTATTACTTTGTTTGTGAGAGTATAAACTGGTACAACCACTGTGGAGAACAATTTGCTAGTATCTAGTGAAGCTGCAAATTTTCCTAACCTCTCACTATGGACTGAATTGTGCCAACCTCCCCCACAAATCCATATATTGAAGCCTAACCCCCAATGTAACTTTCTTTGGTGAAAGGACCTTTAGAAGATAATTAAGGTTAAATGAAGTCATTAAGAGTGAGGCCCTAACTTGATAGGACTGTGGCCTTTTAAGAAGAGGAAAAGAGAGACATGTCTCTCTCCACCATGTGAGGACACAGCCAGAAGCAGCTGTCTACAAGCCAGGAGGAGGGCTTTCTCCATAACCCAACCATGCTGACACCCTGATCTCAGACTTCCAGCCTCCAGAACTGTGAAAAAATAAGTTTCTGTTGTTTAATCTATCTGGTCTGTGGTATTTTTTAACAGCAGCCCAAGCAGACTAAGACACATATAATTGAGAAATTCACAAAATCAACTTTTAGGTATGGGGACAAAAGAAACTTTGAACATGAGTCCAAGGAGTCATATATAACGAAGCTGAAATCCACCTAAATATTCATAAATAGAGGAATAAACAAATGAAGTGCCTTATACTGATACAATAAAATACTCTAAAGCAGTTAAAAATAAATGGCTAATCTACTAATCTACAGTAGCCAACATAACTATACCTTAAAATTTTAATTGGGGTGAAAAAGTAAAGTTGTACATTGATGTGTTAAATATTATAGCATTTGTATAAACTTTAAAAACACAAAGCATTTTAATTTTGTAAGTATTCATATGTAGTAAAAGTGTAAAAATGTGGTGGAAAGGATAATCATCAACTTCAAAATAAGAAGAGGAAAAGAGAGACATGTCTCTCTCCACCATGTGAGGACACAGCCAGAAGCAGCCAGAGGAGGGCTTTCTCCATAACCCAACCATGCTGACACCCTGATCTCAGACTTCCAGCCTCCAGAACTGTGAAAAAATAAGTTTCTATTGTTTAATCTATCTGGTCTGTGGTATTTTTTAACAGCAGCCCAAGCAGACTAAGACACATATAATTTAGAAATTCACAAAATCAACTTTTAGGTATGGGGACAAAAGAAACTTTGAACATGAGTCCAAGGAGTCATATACAACGAAGCTGAAATCCACCTAAATATTCATAAATAGAGGAATAAACCAATGAAGTGCCTTATACTGATACAATAAAATACTCTAAAGCAGTTAAAAATAAATGGCTAATCTACTAATCTACAGTAGCCAACATAACTATATCTTAAAATTTTAATTGGGGTGAAAAAGTAAAGTTGTACATTGATGTGTTAAATATTATAGCATTTGTATAAACTTTAAAAACACAAAGAATTTTAATTTTATAAGTATTCATATGTAGTAAAAGTGTAAAAATGTGGTGGAAAGGATAATCATCAACTTCAAAATAGTGATTCACTCTGCATAGGAGGGAAATGAGAGGGGCGGGGGGTATTGAAAAGGACATCAATTGTATTTGTACAAGTATTTTGTTTATTTTTTATAGGCGGGTTAGTCCATCTCCATTTTTTCCTCCCTTTTGCTTGAGCTCAGTCCAGTCTGTATTTTGCCCCAAGCACAACACTGAATCGTTTCCTGTCAAGAAATCCAACAACTTTCATAGCGACACTTCTCTGTCCACATTTTACTTGACTTGAGCAGGATTAACCCCTCCCTTCTTCTTAGTAACATCCCATCACTTGGCTCTGATGTCACTTGGCTCCTTTTCGGGCTTCTGTGTTAGCTCTTTCTCAGTCAGCGAGAGACTGCCCGGTGATCATTCCTGGGCATATTTTGAGCTGTCTACCATCTCTCTCTTGGTATTCTCGTACCGTCTACGTGTTACTGACTCCCAGATTAAAATCTCTAACACAGACTTCTTTCCTTGAGCTCTTGGTTTGCATCTAACTGACAACTTGACATTTTGACTTGGATGTCTACNTTTCCTTGAGCTCTTGGTTTGCATCTAACTGACAACTTGACATTTTGACTTGGATGTCTACTAAGCCCCTCAAAAGTAATGTGTTCTGAACTTCATGATCCTTTCCTCCCCTAAACTTACCTACCTCCCTGTCTTCTTCATCTCACAGGTGGTCCTGCATCTGTTCCATTACTGTGTCCACGCTCTAGGAGTCAGACCTGCTTGCTCTGCTCAACTCATTCCACATCTAATCCATCAGCAACCCCTGTTAGCGCTTCCTTGACTGTTTCCACCTGCACCACTTCTTGCCTGGATTACTGCACTGGCTGAGCCTCCAATGGTAGCTCCGCTGTCACTCTCGCTCACCATTTTCTTCAAGTAGCTTAAGGGATCTGAGTGGAAAAAACACACTCCGTTTCTTCCACTACACTCTCACAGCACAGTTCTGACACCAGATGTGTGGGGATTTCTCCCTACCGGCAAACAAGCGAGAAGTCAAGTCTGCAGCGAACACAAGCTGGTGGTCCTCTAACTCAGTTCAATTCTGACATAGTTAGTGTGAGAACTGACCCTGGAGACAGTGTCAGATCACACAGGGTGAGAATCCAGTCTCCCAAGACTGGATCCACTTCAGACACCAGCTGCAAGTCTGGGCCTCTGGAACTTCTGACTGGCTTTGAGTTGGGGTCCCCTCTCTGGGTTTGATTAATTTGCTGGAGTGGCTCACAGAACTCAAACAAACACATACTTATGTCTACCAGTTTATTATAAAGGATATTACAAAGGACACAGATGATGAGATGCACAGGGTGAGGTAAGTGGAAAGGGGTGCAGAGCTTCCGTGCCCACCCCAGAGCGCCACCCTCCGGGACCCTCCACGTGCTCAGCTTTTCTGAAGTTCTCCAAACCCTGTCCTTATGGGTATTTATGGAAGCTTCACCACGCAGGTGTGATTGAAACATAGACAACTGTGCAGAAATGTGATTGGACAAAATAGTGCACAGTCTAATACTAATTGGCGGAGTGGGGAAACCCAGCAAGGCCTGGTTGTTCAGATTCTTATTGGCCTCTCTGTGCAGCCCCCCTTCCTCCAGGCCATGAGGCAGGACCCCTTCTGCAATGGGGGTCTATGACCTACAATCAGATAAGGTAGGTCAGAGGACTTCTTTATGGCCAGCTCCAAGACAGGAAGGTAGGGAAGCTTAGAGTCCTGCCTTGGGGAGTATGAGCCAGGAACCATGAACAAAACCAGGGTACAAATATCATACTGTTGCAGGGAATTCTTTCTTTATACCTGTTTCTAGATCTCAAATATTTCATGGTAACATTCTGTAATATAAAAACCACAACCCCAAATCCCCAAATCTACACCCATATGCCCACAATGCAGCTGGAGACACAACACTACAGGCACCAGTGAAAGCCCTGAGCTATGTCCCCTTTCCTTCCCATGAAAGGTAACCATTGATCTGTGTTTTGGTTTGTCACTTCCATGCATTTCTATATATTTTTACCCTTGTGCTTGATTTCTAAGCAAAGTACATAATTTTTGTATGTGTTAACCTTTACTTATGCTTTCATACTAAGTGTGCTTTCCGACAACTTCCGTCCACTCCACAGCGTGTTTTTGAGTGTGATCTATTTTGATACATCTGACTCTTTTTCATCCTTTTCTCACTGCCATGTGATATTCCAGATACGTAAAATAATTTACCCATTTTCCAGTTGAAAGTTTGTTTCCATTTTGTTATTACAAACAATGCTACCTAGTATGAACATATGTGAGGTGTTGCCTTGCATACGTGAACAAGAATTTATCTAAGATACGTGTTCTGTGGTGGAATTTCTGGGGTGAAGAGAGTGAGCACTTCAGCTTTTCCTGAGATTGCCAAATTATTCACCCCAATACTGTTCACCAAACGGTCATCCGCCAGCAGAGTGACAGTCTCTATTCTTCCACACCCTTTCCCACACTTGGCATTGTTAAGTCTGGTCACTTTTACCAACCTGCTGGGTGCGGAAGACTATCTTGCACTTTTCAAAGTCTGCATGTCCCTGAATACCAGTCACGCCGAGCATCTTTTTCGTGTTTGCTGATTTCCATTTCCCTGTGCTTATCTTCAATCCATTTTTCTATTGAATTTTTTTCTTCCTGTTGACTTGTAGGAATTTTTCTGCATATATTCTAGATACTAATCATTGGTTGGTTTTATGGTTGTCTTTTCACTTTTTAAATTTTGTTTTTTGGTAATAGAATTTTTTTTTATTTTGGTGCAGTGAGATTTATAAATCTCCCTTGTGATTTGCTTTTTATATCTTATTTAAGAAATCCTGCCCTCCCCGACCATCCAGCAATGTAAATCAGACAACATCCGTGTCCTGCTTAAAGTCCTCTAGTGACTCCCTTTGCCCTGAAAATCAA
>NW_007735033.1:41926-53618 GCF_000696425.1 Galeopterus variegatus
CTGCAAAGGAGACAGAGGATGACAGGTGTGAGATACTGACCGAGAGACCCAAGACAGGTGTCCTTCTTGTTTCTGAAGAAAATACCACAATAAATTGAACAAAAGCAACCAAAAATATCATAGATTTTTAAAGAAAAGTGTTTCTGAAGAGAAGGAAAAGCTGAATCTTCCCCCACCCTAGTCTATTCTGAACACAGCTGGCAGAATGATCCTTTGACAGCACAGTCAGATCAGGTCTCTCCTCCACTCGGCACCTGGCAGTGGCTCCCACGCAGAGAGAAAGCCCCAGGCTCCCACTGGTCTGTCCCCGGCACTCTCTGCCCTCACCTCTTCCTCCTCCCCTGCTCGCACGTTGCTCCTCACGAGGTCCTCCTTGCTGGTCCTCCCCTGCTCTGGCTGCTCCTCTGCTTGGACCTCCCCTCCTCCAGGACGTCCACGTGACATGCGCCTTCACCTCTTTCGACTCCTGTCTCAAATGTCACCTTCCAAGTGAGCCCTGTGCAAACCACCCTACTTAATGTTGCAACCCACATCTATCCTGCAGTTCCCTATCCCTTTTCAAAACACTGTGTAATTCACTCTTTATATTGTGTTTCCTGATCATTTCTACCCGTGAGAATATAATCTCCACAAGGGCAAAGCTTTTGTCTGTTTTGTTCCTTGATACAACCACAGTACCCAGAATAGTGCCTGACACATGGTAGGTACTTAATATGTACTTGCTGAATGAATGAATTCATTCAAAAAATCTGTGTCCTGGGAAAAAGTGACACAGAATGGTCAACACCAAGACACATTCTGGTAAATTTACAAAATCTCAGTATCTAAGAAAAAGTCCTATGGGGATCCAGGCAGAAGAGGATAGCTTATAGGGGAGGATGCCACGGAGGAGGAGGGGAAACCAGGCTAGCACAGGCTTCTCCTTGACCACCTGTCCCAGAACACAGCAGGGGCAAGCCCGGGGCACTTTGTGGGAGAGAGAGCATGACACAGAACTGTGTAAGAAGCCAAGGTGTCCTTCATGTACAAAGGCAATAGACGTTCTCAACCATGCGAGAAACCAAGGGAACTGGAACTATCCAACTCTCACTTTCTGAAATAGTCTGCTGAGAATTGCACGCAGTAAGGACAGGCCACATTCTTGGCTGTGTGCTGTCTCTGTCGTCATAGGGTGGTCATAACGTAATTTCAATCGTGGATCACAGGCTGTCATCTATTGAGTGATTGAGCACCTTGGGCCAGGGCTTTTTAACCTATCTAGTGAAAACCTCACATTCTCGTTTATAAGATAGATATTTAGCCCGTGTTTACAGGAGAAATCCAAAGCACAGCAAAGTTAAGCAACTTCCCAGAATGTGGCAGAATCCAGGTCTGTCGGCCACAAGGCTTGTGGTACGTGCATTGTAAAAATCAACCCGGCACCTGCAAACTGCTGCAGCAACAGTCCCTGCTGGCCCCCTCACTAAGCTGAGACCTCCACTGTCTTCAAATATTTTCATATCTCTATTTCTCCAGTGTTTCAAATGTTCAAGAAACTGTCAGAGAGCAGAATCCCCACCCAGAATTAATACGAATAGGATTGGGACTCTCCACCTAGAAAACAAAATACGAACAGAGGATTTGGGGAGTATAGTCTTTAATATCGTGAGTGTCGTGGATAAAGTCGATGCGCTTTGAAACCTGAGAACGAATAAGAACGAGAGGAAAGGCTCTCGGTCACGACAAAGCTGTGCAGCTCCTGCCCCCAATGCTGAGAGTGGCAGGAAATGGAAACAGAGCCAACTGTTCGGACGCTTCTAGGAATCCAGTGCCAGAGTCTGTTTCCCACGTGAGAGTGAGATCATCAGGAGCAAGGCTTGGAATCAGAAAGACCTGAGTGTGAATCACACTCCTCCATTTATGGAACAAGGTATTTAAACCTTGTGAGGCTCTGTTTCTTCATCTATAAAACGTATCTAACTCATTCAATCGTTTGCAACAATAAGTGATATGTGATAAGTAAAGCAGCGTATCATTCGGTCTGTTATAAGGACTCGATAGGCGTTTTTTTTTTTTGTTTTTTTTTTGTCTTTTTTTTCGTGTCCGGCAATGGGCCGCAACCCTCAGTGTCTCGCCCGTACCGGACCGGGACCAGCAGCAGGATAGCAACCCTCGGTGTTGCTCCCACCCCTCGCTCAGCCAGTGAGCGGTAACCGGTCTGTATGTGGGATCCGAACCCTCGGTGGGAATGCCGCCGCACTCCCAAGCGGCACACTGTAGCAGTGCGCCACCGGGCCGGCCCTCGATAGGCGTTTACTATTACTAGCAATAGTGACAGACAACCGCTGTATTACTTCCATGAAGCGTTTGGGTGCTCCGTACTAATGACGGGACTCAGGGCAGTACTGCAATTTCTTCATGTTTGTTCTTATTTACTCTCCTCTGTCATCTATTTGAATTTTTCCTTTTCAATCCTGGCTTCAGTTTGTTGGAGGGAAGGAAAAAATGGTCCTATCCGTGTCCACATTAGCTTCTACCAGGACTTAAGGATTTACCCAGCCTCTACTTCATCCTCATGGGCTAAAATATGAGCATTTTTCTTTTTACTTGTGAAGGTTGAATGTGCCATGTTACTGTGGCCTGCACATGTGTGCCGAGGATCCAGAAGTAAAGCACACTTTATATTTAAGGAATATTTAATACATCTTTTTACTTACCCCATACACTTGCTGTTAGAAGAGAGCTATAATTTGTTTCTCCCTACTCTTGTGACCAGCCCCATTTAATTTGTAAGGAATTATTTATTTACATCATTTATTTCTGTTGCTCCTTGATAAATATTGCATTTTTTAAGAAATGGTTGGAAGCTCAGACAATGAAACAATAAGGTGAGTAGAAAAATAGCAGTAACAAAATAAAAGTAATTAGACTTGAATCTGACATCACTTTATATAGCTAATGCAATATGTTGATGCAAAAGAGAAAGTTACGGTTTTTCATTTACCTTAAAATTTATGATCATAATGAAAAATTACAATCATATTTAGAGAAATCCCTGGTTTAAGACACTCTATAAGAAGCTTTTTACTTGAACTGCATTACACTGGCCCATTTCTGCACAAGAAAAAAAAAATTTTTTTAAAGCAATAAAATGTTACAAGCATCATCCTTTTTTATTTTAAAATTTTGTATTTTCAAATAATGAGTGCAGTATCTGCTACTGTACCAAAACATTCTCTTATTATTTCTGTAATACTGAAGAGTATCAAGAAATTACTGGAACATGCCGGAACGACTTGCATTGGTGCCCTTTAAACATATTTTATTGTTGAGTAAGATGCAATGGGATCTGGTTTATATTTATTTCCCTTAACTTCACCTGTATTGTTTAATAAGGTTTGCTTCTTATTACCTATTACCATTGTATTCTTTTTTAAGAACATTTTTTCTAATTTTAAACTTATGAGTTGCACTGTAGGCAGTATAATTAAAATGAGTTCATGGCATTATTACTCATGGGCACTGTGGCTCCTCGGCTGGGGCTCTCCACTTCATGCTTGGGAAGAGTGAGAAGAGACAGATGCATAGCTGAGCCTGGACCATCACCAGAGCCACCGTGGAAACCCCAGCCTGATCTCCACACCGCCTGTCCAAGGGGTGGCCATCAGCATGGATGCAGAGGCCTCTGTCTGCTCTCGATGAGTCCCTGACTGCTGCAGGCTTGGGCCATCATCCTGACGCCGGCTCATGCTCGGGACCACCCGCAGATGAACGCAGTGTGTGTATCCCCCTCTCTCTGACAGACGGGACGACAGATGCCCTCTAGGACACAGGGCGCCAGAGAACAGGGATACCCTCATGGCGCTCAAGAGCTGTGCTGTGTGATAAAGCAGCTGCTAGCCTCATGTGGCTTTCAAATTTAAATGTTTTCAGTGTAGGTAAAAGTTAAATTACAGTCCCTCAGTCTCTCTATTTCCTGTGCCAAACAGTCCCATGTGGCTAGCGGCTACCATACTGGACAGCACAGAGTATGGAAGATCTTCGTCACTGCGGGGCATTCCGTGGCCAGCCCAGCCCTAGAAGGATCGCAGGTCCAGCAGCCGAGGATTGTTGGGCCAGGAGTTGCACTAGGTCATACTGAACAGAAGGAAGCCCTATCATGCTCTGGCTCTGTCACCAACCAGCTTCAGACAGGGGTATGTCATGTCCCCTCTCTTGAGACTTCCTTTCCCTATCAGCAAGGGCTTTCTGGAATTGCATCTGTGTCCGTGATGGAAGGAGGGTGGACCTCACATGGCCCATGGGGCCTAGGTTACTCATCCAGGCTTTGGCATTTTGTAGAATTGCCCTTATTGAATTGTGGTTTTGCATCACGTCCTCTGCTTGTGCAGGAACGATCCTATGAAAGTCAATATTGCACTTATTGAACATTTTAAAAATTACATTACATACTTTTCTCTTTATGAGACCCAGTGGGAGAAATCTTTTTGTCCTTAGAGCCAGGACAAAATGTGATCCTCATAAGCAATCAGTGGGTATTTAGGTTAGGTTTTAAAACAATGTGAATACTAGAACTAATTTCATTTTCTTTGTTTTCACCATGAGAATGCTCAGAGCAATAACATTAGAAGCTCTTAGACTGAATCTTATGGCATTTATTTCTCTTTCTTGACTGTATCTCTGATAAAAGCTTTTTGGAAGCCACCTAAATATTTTGGGTAGTAAATTGGAATTGGAATAAATTATTTTATTAGTTGGAGGCTATCTATTTCCAGAACACCAAAACCTTCAATTACATCATGAAAATGCATAATCTAAAACCCATGCTAAGGAAGTCCATCTGCTGGGAAGCTATCCTTACAAACAGACTTGACCCTAGATTTCGAAATTTGGCAGACACAGATTTCTGTTGTATTGTATTGTAAAAGACTAAAAGAAATATTGATCTACCCTAAGTTATAAACTCAAATGTTCAAAGACTGAAAAATAAAAACCTATCAATATGTTTATAAGCAGGGGGGTTTTGTTGTTGCTGTTGTTAAAAATAAAATTGAAAGTTTCCAAAAATGTCACATTAACAAAGTTCTCACCATTCCCACAGTTAGCATAATCTAAAGACTGAAAAATAAAAACCTATCAATATGTTTATAAGCAGGGGGGTTTTGTTGTTGCTGTTGTTAAAAATAAAACTGAAAGTTTCCAAAAATGTCACATTAACAAAGTTCTCACCATTCCCACAGTTAGCATAATCTTTTTTTTTTTTTCCTTTTTGTCTTTTTTCGTGACCGGCAATGGATCGCAACCCTCAGTGTCGCGCCCGTACCGGACCGGGACCGGCAACGAGATCGCAACCCTCGGTGTTGCTCCTGCACCTCGCTCAGCCAGTGAGTGGGAACCGGTCTGTATGTGGGATCCGAACCCTCGGCGGGAGCGCCACCGCACTTCCCAAGCGGCGCATTATCCATTGCGCCACCGGGCCGGCCCTAGCATAATCTTTATAATTGAAAACCATCTCTTGACTGAGAAATAAATCAGTAAAAGTTAAAGCGTCTCATCCCTCAAAACGCTTCCATCCTTTTTGTACATTTATTTGTTTTAGCATTGTCAAAATGTAGTTTGTTTTATTAAAAGGTGCTTTCAAACAAAAAAATTCCAAGAAAACTATAAATGAGACAACTTTCCACTCAGAATTATATTGTCATGGTATCAAACTTGATAAAGAAAGAAAAATAAATGTTTTAGAATCAAACTTTGAAGATACAGACTAGAGTGAACCCAGATACAGTACATGGTGGAAAGTACTGAATTCATACATGGTCGAAGTAGCAACTGAAAAAGAGCCTCCTGCACAAACGTGACTACAGAGTCCCATCACGAGCACACTCTGGAATAGGACCCAGATACAGTACATGGTGGAAAGTACTGAATTCATACATGGTCGAAGTAGCAACCGAAAAAGAGCCTCCTGCACAAACGTGACTACAGAGTCCCATCACGAGCACACTCTGGAATAGTGATCATGTGACAAGCAGTGCTTTCGAGAGGGTATGCTGCTCATCCCTGTGTTGACACACATAAAACAGCACTGAGCACCCTTTTTGTTAAGCATCTGAGAATCTCTTCCTCTTATATGTGTAACACAAATGCATGATCGCTAATGTATCTGTCTTCTCAATCATTTTGACAAATAAAGGGCACGATAGGGAGGATTACTTAAATAATAATAAACGGCATTGGTAGAGAATTTAGTTTGTGTCACGTGCCCTGACCAATGTTGTAGATGGATTCCTTTATTAATGATTTAACAAACTAGGGTAGGTACTGTTGCTATTTTCATTATACAAAAGAGGAGACTTGGGGGCTAACTTCTCCTGGATCTGCAGCCACTCAGTGGTAGATGGGACTCCAAGACGGAGTGCTTAGCCAGTACTCCGTAGATCCTGTGAAGAGGGCAAATGTACTGACTGCAAGTTAGCGGTGCAGTTAAAAAACCTGGAGAGAGAGGGTCACAGATCGCACCTACCCTACAGTGGAAGGGCCCTTCTGAGCTCCATCTGCACCACCTAGGATGAGTGGGAGTAAACCACACCATTAGGTCACATAGGCACACGCACAAAGACCCGACGGATGGCCACCCAGACAACTGGGAGCAAAGAGTTCTGGCAGGGCTGATTATTATCTAATGTCAAATGTTTTCATTTTGCTCCTCCCCAAAGAGAGAACAAATGCATTTTCATGATCAGTTTGCCTATGGTGCATTTAATAATCATCACTGTAATTATCTAAGTGTTCTGACACTGGATAGCTGTAACCCTGAGTAGGCTCAGCTCTCCTATCTCTCTGTTCCAATTCTATTAAACGAGGGTGGAGAGAAGGCTTTCTTATCAAAGCACCTCAGTACGTGGTGATGAGCACAACAAATATCAAGCTGCCTTTGTATCTAGCTTAAAAGGCATTGGCCAGTGAAGCCTCAGTGCACATTTGAAGGCCTGATCCAAATATAGCTTCTCCTTTTTTATTGATAAATTACTAAATATAGTTTCTATATAAAATAATGACAAAATCATATTTGGGCCACCATTTTAACATTCAAAAATAATCCAATGCTATCAACTGGCTGGGCATCTGTCTACAGAGCATAGCCCACTTCATCTGAGGAGATGCCTTCGTGTCCACGGCGTGGACGTGTGTTGTCCCATGCTCCTCTCCAGGCTGAACAGAACTGGCTGGGGTGGAGGGAGGAAGGGTCAGTGTCTGGGAACTAGTGCATCTCAGCTCGAAGGCTTGTGGCTTCATGGGCTGCCCAGCCCCACATGCCAGCCCCAGCAGTCTGGTTGAGAGGATGGACCGCCTCCTCGAGAAGGGGATGCATGCTGGGCTTTCCTAACCTCTGGGGGCTGGCAGCTGCCTCCTAGGATATGAAGCCTCTTGCCAGCCTGAGGACTCCTGGGTAAACAGCCCTAATGAGCTATAATTCAGGCAGTTTTACATTTTTTAGCTCTCTTAGGACCTTCCCCACCATATTTAGACTTTGGCATTTATAACTCATTCCATGTGGAAGTAAGGGACTGCCTGGATTTGAGCCTAAGATTGCAGTTGCTGTTACAAATCTCATTGATCAGCATTGTTTGTTTGTTTTTGTTTTTTTAAGTAGCTTCTTTAGACACGTTTGTTTGCTGAACACCTGTTGGCCCCCCTTTACACTCGTCACGTTAGCATTTCTCCTGAAGGAGAAGGGAAACAGCCTTCCTTCTGCTCTTCCTCTTCCTCTTCTCTGTCCACAGGGAAGACAACCTGGTCCTGGTTGACCAGCTAGCACCCCCTCATCAGCTTCCCACCTCCCACGCTTGCCCTCGCCCCAGCCCAAAAGTCTAAGAACTGGTGGGGGGTGGCAGGAGGATGTAAGTCCCAGTCCACCCAGGAGTGTCAATGTCCAGCGCAGGAGGAGATGGACGCCCCAGCTCACACAGGGAGAATGAGCTCGGCTTTCCCCTGCTTTTCTGCTCTGCTCAGGCCCTCAGTGGATCGGGTGATGCCCACCACATTGGTGAGGGCAATCTTTACTCAGCCTACTGATCCAAATGCTGATCTCTTCTGGAAACACCCTCACAGACACACCCAGAAATGATGTTTTGCTAGCTATCTGGGCATCCCTTAGTGCAGTCAAGTTGACACATGAAATTAACATCACAACTGGTGCGGGTCCCAAGAGGGCCTCCCTAGAGGGTTTGCTGTAGAAGGGCTCTCAGCAGACTTGGAAGGCCCTTCCCAAGCAAGCAGGCAGATCAAAAGCGAAATGATCAAACAGAGTCTTAACAAAGGCAGTGCACCTGAGTGTGGAAGCGTGAGTTCTGGAAGCTCTGCTTATGTTCCGTCTCTTTGGAGAGTCAGGTACAAAGGCAAATTGTATTGCAGTAATGAAAAATCCATTCATTTACATGGTCCTGGAAATGCATCTAGCCAGATGAAAGAACACAAATGAAATAAGAATTAATATGATTCTCCTCCTATCTCTTCCCTCCTCCTTCTTTCATGAACATGGGTTTGGGGAGAAAACATAATTTGTGGATGAGCCAGAGAACCTGGTTCCACCCTGTGGAATTGTCCTGCTAGTCATTCATATGGACAGAGTGACAGAAGGAAGGCCTTTTGCCAGCTCTGACTGTCCTAATCCTGGTCTTATTCTACATTTTTAACAATTACTTGTATAGAGATATAAAAGGCACGGAGAGTATAAATTCTTCCTTTCCCCTCACCCGCTGCCTGGCATCTGAACCTCCTTCTCATGTTTGCAGAATTGCTTACATAATAAGCCCTGATGGGCAGCAGAGCTCACCTCCAAAAATAGATCCTGAATGCACCAACTGCTTGGGCTCTCAGCCTTCCTCGCAGCTGGCGTGTGGACAGGTGACCTAGGCTCAGCCACTCAGGCTCACCACCCCCCACACACTTTGAATCAGAAGATGGGAACTCAGAGAAGGGACCTAGGCACATCCCTTCTGCAGGCAGAGGTGGGCAGAGGACCAGCTCTGGGTTTCCAGGGCAGCACTGGCATCACTGTAGGTTCTGTATCCACAGTCCAGGGCCAGACACTGGGTGGGCAGTGCCATCCAGGTGCCAGGGGCAATGACATCCTCCACAGTTGCATTGTATAGAGTGGTTTGTGATGCCACCTTTTCTGCTGCTCACACTGCCTTTTCCCTGCCCTGCCCCAGTCTCTGTGGCCTTCCCAGTGAGCTTATGAGCCACCCAAAATCTTTCCAATCAATTACTTCTCTGCTTGTATCAGCCAGTGTTGGCTTTGTAGCTTCCAACTAAGGACATTGACTGGCAGGATGCTCTTCAAGTCTTACCAAAGGCATGAGGCTGCAAGGAAAGCAATCTACTGGGGGTAGACCAAGATAAAAAAGATTGTCAAGAGCAGGAATCTGATAAGATGATACCAGACAGATACACGTGTGCACCCAAAGTTGGGCCCCAAAGCCAACAGCATGAATTCAGACCTAGGAAACAAAGGGACCCTCTCAGGGTTGATTTTAAATATTTTTTATCACAATGCTACTCAGATATAAAGAAACATAAAGTTAGGTATAAAGTCCTTATGATCGTGGCTCATTTACAGTTATAAAACCAAAACAAATTTACAAATTAATTACAAGCAGAACTACAAAAGCAATAACATTCAAATTAACATCATTAATTTAATGTGAGAGATGATGATGTTCTGCTGAAATGGGATCATTGCTCTCCGCATGGCTCTGGCACTGGCTGCCAAGGCACAGGGGGTTTCTAAGTGGGGCTGGCCTGTCTACACCCCCTGAGCTAGGAGTCCGCTGAGCTCTGGGCACTCTCCCATCCGTCATACTTCAGCTTTCCCCTAATTTTCTACAACAGTCTTTTCTCCAGACATCTGGGCTTTTGTCTTGTTGCCCTGACTTGCACCAAATTTCCTTCTTCCTCTAAATCAATCTGTCCTTCACTGAGCCCTAACACCCTGGGACTGAACTCATTGGCCCAGCGTGAAGCATGTGGTGACCCCCGGTGAAACCACCTGGGGCCAGGACGCAGGAGCAAATCGTGCTCATGGGAGGGCTCTCAGCATCTCAGCACCTGTGGGGTGGGGGACAGGGGACATTCAGAGTACAGTGATGCTGGGTGGCCATTTCAGAGAGTAATACAATGCGGCCAAGTCCTATGTGACCCAACTCTTCCATTCTGGTGCAAATGCCATGGAAATTCTTAGGCATGTCCATCAGGGGATGTTGTATTAGGATGTTCCCTGAAGCATAGTTTGTGGGGAGGGTGTGACCTGGTTTCCATCACTGGGACAGTGACCCATGGCAGATGGACATCTTGGTATAACATGCAGCAGTTAGAACCAACAGAAGCTCACATATTGACATTTATGGACCTAAGAAACATGATAGGAACTAGAATAAGAGTTAATGTGCTAGTTGCAAAAATTAAAGAAACCTATAAGACACAGTATGTGCTTTTCACATATTGACATTTATGGACTTAAGAAACATGATAGGAACTGAATAAGAGTTAATGTGCTAGTTGCAAAAATTAAAGAAACCTATAAGACACAGTATGTGCTTTACAAGAAGCCATGCAAATACCAAGATGCATGTCAAATTCTAATGTTTGCCTGTAATAGTGTGGCAGGAAGCATAGTGAAATATGCTGATAGAAGAGACTAACATAAAAACAAACTCCCTAACTAACAAACAAGAGAAGACTTTATATGAACTAATGACAATAGTGTCCATGAACAGTAATGTTTAATGAATGCTTCAGCCAACCCTCTATGCCCAAGGCCAAACATGAAGAAAGAGAGGAGGAGGGGAAGGAACGGAGTTTACTACCCTTAACTGTCACAGGCGTCTGCCGCACACGCGAGCCGTAAGCATTCCTTTTAATCACATGATGAGAAAAAGTATTTTGAAAGTTGCAATTAGAAAATCCAGTTTTAAAAGGCAATGGGAATATTATCTGATACTTAGTAAAGAACAGCGATGGGACGTCAGCGGTGCCTACAAACGCCTGCTTTAGGTCACAGAAATCTACAACTTAAAAAGTAATCCAGCCATTGCTGTGACTTTGACTTACCCAAATGCAACTCTACCAGGCATGGTTGGAACATAATGAACATGATGCCATCTTTATTGCATAATAAGTCTGCACACAGCTTTATCTTTTCAAGCCAGAATAGGCTGTGCTATTTCAGTTACATCTGAGTGAAATATCCTAGTCGTGATTCATGAAAACATTTCATTAACTGATTATAGATCTCGTCGTTTCAGCAGGGGGACTGAGAAGTGCACTTCTGACCTAAAACTCCTTCGGCAGAGACGGCGTGACATACCAAGTGCTCCAATTCCCCATTCAATTGCCAAAAAGAGATGCTAAGAAAGTGCCATTTCTTTCTGACCAGGCAGCAGCCATGTATTAACTAAGGAGGATATCCATAGTCACCTTGGGATATGGGAAAATCTTTTAAGACTTTGCACATACATTTAAAAAATAGTAGCTTTGTGTACACAAGAATCAACATCAGTTGACTCTACTCCAAGGCATAAAAAATAAGCTCATTACGGGTTGGAATTGAATTGAGCTTTCATTATAAATTAAATCACAGTTAGAAGATTCCTATTCCCAATATGCAACTCAATTATATGGCATCTCTCAGCTGCATGAAACAGTTACTTGC
>NW_007735033.1:53844-55911 GCF_000696425.1 Galeopterus variegatus
CTATTCCCAATATGCAACTCAATTATATGGCATCTCTCAGCTGCATGAAACAGTTACTTGCTCCCTTAAAATGTATCTATCTTCCAGTCCATCTTGGGTAATGTTGACCAATTTGCATAACTATCTGCTGCGTTATTCATGATATAATTTTTTTCCCAATAGCCATGCACGCTCCTGTGTTACGCAGCCCCGTTACAGTTAGGTGGAGCCATGTGAGTTTTTCTGGCCAAAAGCCTGTGAGTGGGAGCGATGGGGGTCACATCCGATGTGAGGTACTCAAAACCTGGAGTTGCTTCTCCTCCCTGTCACCTCCCTCACTGCAGGGACCCCGTGTGAGACGCTGCAGTAGCTGTCAGCCTGGGTCTCTGAGAGACTATGAGGAGCGAGCTCTGCACCAGCCTGCGCTGGGTAAGAACACAAATGAGACAGAAACCCCTAACAGTGAGCCACTGACATACGGACGTTACTCGGTTATTGCAGCGTAACCCAGTCTATCCTAAGTTCATGCTGATGATTTCGTTAGCAAATAGCCCAATTTATTATATCCTGGGAGGAACAAACAAAAGCAAATTAGAAGATAACTGGCATTGGAGATGTTAAGCAACAATTTCAAATAAGGAAGAAAATTTTCTTGAGGTTGCATCATCTGGTCAGGTGTCAAATGAGTGATACAGAGAGGAAGGGCAGAAATTTCAGAGGGGTTGTCAACGGGCTGCAGGGCTAGGGCGAGGACTCACAAAAGAGGGTGGGCTTTGAGCTAAGCTTTATAATGTAGACCAGATTCGGAGAGGCTGGGGCAAGAATGTGAGTAAGGATCCGTAAGTAAGAATGGGCCTGGAATAGTCCAAAGACAGTGGAAGGAGAGGTTCATTTTGGAGAATAATTGGCAATAAAGTTTGAAAATATTTTAATACCATAATGTGACATCCATTGAAAATCAAGTGAAGGAGTTTGTACTCATACTAAAGACAATAGGGAGTAGCTTGGCTTTTCCAATATCAGCCTGCACTATGGATGGAGAGCAAGCTTAAATACTTTCCCACTGCAGCTGTAGGGGAAAGTGGTTTGATGAATGTTCACTGACATCAGCGTCAAGGGTAGATTCGAGAGGTGGGCTGAGTAGAGACTAGAGGCTGGAGATCTGTCTGCAGGTGGAAGGTTCACTGGGGTTGTGGTCATGACAATGAAGGGAAGTGGGAGGCAGGAAAGGTATCACCAAGAATCTGCAGATACTAGTGACTGAGCAGATGCAGAAAGCAAAGGAGAGGGATGGCTACCATGCCACTCACTGATCCATGAATGGAGGAAGCCAATCAAGAGTTATTTGCAGGACATGCAAAGTTGAGGATGCAAAGAGAAGGTGCCATCTATGAACCAGAGAGTGAGCCTTTGCCAGAAGCTCAGTGTGCTGGTTACTTGATCTTAGACTTCGCAGCCTCCAGAACCATGAGCAATAAATTTCTATCATTTATAAATGACCCAGTCTAAGGCATTTTATGAAAGCAGCCCCAATGGACTAAGACACCAGCTTATAGTATTTAAGTTCATGGTAGTAGCAAGACCACTCAGAGAATGAGTCAATAAAGGAAAGAGTCTGAAGACAGATGGAGCCCCAGCACAGCCTACCATTTGGAGGTCAAGAAGGTGAGGGGGAGTGAGTGGAGGAGCTTGAGGAGAAGTGGAGGAGAAGACCCAAAATGTGGTTCCCAGGAGGCCAGGTGAAGAACACGGTTCAAGCAGGACAGTGTCTCAGGTTTGTGAAAGGTCAAGCAAATGAGGGCTGAGAACAGGTCATTGAGCTTGGTGCTACAGAGGACACCAGTGACCCTCCTAGGAGTGGTCCCCAACTGTGCTGGAACCGAGTTGAAGAGAGAACTCCATCAAGGTGTTTTTCTGTAACAGGAAGTAGAAAAAAGGTCATTTCCTGGAAAAGACACAATGTTCAAGAGCCTTTTTTTTTTTTTTGTCTTTTTTTTTTATTTTTTTCCGTGTCCGGCAACTGATCGCAACCCTCAGTGTTGCCCCTGTACCGGACCGGGACCGGCAACGGGATCGCAAGCCTCGGTG
>NW_007735033.1:56911-66968 GCF_000696425.1 Galeopterus variegatus
GCTGAGAACAGGTCATTGAGCTTGGTGCTACAGAGGACACCAGGGACCCTCCTAGGAGCGGTCCCCAACTGTGCTGGGACCGAGTTGAAGAGAGAACTCCACCAAGGTGTTTTTCTGTAACAGGAAGTAGAAAGAAGGTCATTTCCTGGAAAAGACGCAATGTTCAAGGGCCTTTTTTTAATGGGAGAAATTATAGTATCCCTTTATGCTGATGGGAATGATTTCCTAGAGGGGGAAACTGAAAATGCGAGAAAAAGGAAAAATAGGTGAATAGTCCCTGAGTAGGCAGGAGGCAGTAGGATCTGGAGCAACACGGGAAGATGTGTTAAATAAGACAATTATATCTTCCAATTTGAGGGATTATTTAAGTTTCGCTTGTTTCATGTTCCAAGTTAACAGTGGAGTCTTTGGATGTTATCTATACCTTCTCTCTATTTTAACTAAATTGAATTTATATCTAATGTGTCTTGCTGTAAATTATGATGAAAACATGTAATACTTTAAATACTCTAAAATGCCTGTTTGAGGGTAGGGAGAAGGGAGGAGATGCAGGAGTGTGGAGACAGATGCAGCGCAGGGGTATACATGTGGTGTGACTGTGATGTCGGGGATCCAGAGGTCTCATGACATGCTTCGTACACACCTTCAAACACTTGCTACACACACCTTCAGTCACTTACTGTGCTGACACCACCTTCAAAAACCTTCAGTCACTTACTGTGCAGCGAGGTCGTTTCAATGACGCGGTCTATGCTGGGCCCCTCGGTTGGTCTCTGAACTCCCCTCCACTCTCAGCTGTACAACTGTACCACTTCCGATATATTTCAATTTCCTCATTTGTAAAATGGGGATGGTAGTTACTTTTACTGCAGATCAGCTGTTTGTAAGTATATGGGTTAATTCCTGGGTTTTCTAATCTGTTCCATTGATCTGAGTTTCTGTTTTTATGCCACTACCATGCTATTTTGGTTACAATAGATTTGTAATATAATTTGAAGTCAGATAGTGTTATGCCTCCAGCATTATTTATTTATGTTTGTGATTGCTATGGCTTTTGGGGGTCTTTTCTTTTTAATATGAATGTTAGGAATGCTTTTTATATTTCGGTGAAGAATGTCATTGCTCTTTTGTTGGGGATTGCATTGTATCTGTAGACTGCTTTGGGGAGAATGGACATTTTCATGATATTAATTCTTGCCATCCAAGAGCATGGTTTTTCTTACCACTTTTTTGTGTCTTCTTTAATTTCTTTCAATATTGTTTTATAATTCTCATTGTGGTGATCTTAGATGGGGCCAACACTGAGATCAGTTAGACGAGTTAATTCTCAGATTGCTTTAACCAGTGTGAGTTGGGTTCTCTATTACCTGCTGTCTTAGTCCCCTTTGTGCTACTATAACAGAACACCCGAGAGTGCGTAATTTATAATAAACAGAAATGTATTGGCTCATAGTTCTGGAGGCTGGGAAGTCCAAGATCGAGGTCTGGCATGTGGCGTGGGCCTCCGTGCCACATCATCACCTGGCAGAAGGCTGAAGGGTAAGAGCACAAGAGAGCAAAGCCCCTCCAGGGGGCCCTTTTTATAGCACTTTTAATACTGTTGCGTTGGGGATTGAGTTTCCAACCCAGGAATTCTGGGGTACACATTCAAACCCTTGCACCTATGTTAAAAAAAAGAGAAAAGACTGAAAGTTTAAATTAAGATTTGGCCATTTACTAAGTGCTGGAGGGAGGAGGGTGCTTTCGCCAGCGGAAGCAGTGAGAGTGTCACACTTCATTTCTCTGACTGTCTGCCAGGCTCAGAGTTTACCATACACAAGATGTGGAGTGTGGGAGGCATTAGTGGTAAAAGGCAATGGATGTTTTAGTCATAGTAATTCATAAGAATAGGGCAAAGCGTTACAACACTGTGAAGTGTTCCAGGGTCGGCTTTAGCTCAAGCGGTTACTTCCTCAAGCCAGACTTCATTCTGACAACACTGTGAAGTGTTCTGTGGTGTTGAACACAGGCTAGACCTAGAGAGCTAGTAACAGACAGTGCTGATAAACACACTAGTCAAGGAGATCATAGTATTTGTCCAAGGACAGTAAAACCTGAGGGTCCTAATGTGCTCAGACTTTAGCCTTTTCTCAAACTATGTGACACATAACTGTCTATTATGGGGATGATTTTCTTCCACACCTGTGATTAAAAAAAAAAAAGCCTTCATTGATACGGAATAAAATCAAAACTCCTTCATCCACCTGTCCAGTTCTGTGACAGCCACTGCAATGGGTGCTGGGATAAAATGACAGAGTCAGGATGTCTCTGCCCAAATGGAGCTCACAATCCAGTGGAACAGAAAGATATGTGGACTCTTAAGTCTTACAAATCAAAGAATCCTGCACACAAGCAAAAAAGTTAAACTGGTGACAAGTGCCATGGGAGAAAGGCACATGGTGCACCAGGAGCTCATGGGGTCATTGAGGGGCAGTCCCGACTCTCTGACGTGCTCTGTCATGGATGGGGTTAGTGACACGTTGCCCACCCTTTGTCTCTCATCCTTCCCCATCTACGTGAGCAAATTGTCATTGATGATTTCATTTGCTACTAGCATTATTGAGTTGTCAGTGGAAACCTTTAGGTAAATCATTAGTAAGTCAATTTACTGCCTATGAGCAACTCTGTATTTTGTTTTTTTATTTGTTTCTTTAAATCTGGTTGAGAAGGCTAATGTCTAATAGAACTTGATAAATTTTGGTTTATGCAGTGGTTAAAATAGGCAAGTATTGCCAAGAGTATGGGGAAACTGGCATATTTATGCAAACTGGAGGGAAAGGTAATCTGATACAACCAGTCTTGAATACTATTTGGCAATAACAAAATTGTGTTTGTGTGTTGTACATTTTAAATTTGCATATTCTTTCACACAACATTTCCATTTCTAGGACACTCCCCTACACAAATGTTGACATGTATATGCAAAGGTTTTTGCATAGAATTGAACATGGCATCATTGTTTTTATAGTTAGATATCAGATGCAATGAAATGCCCATCGTGCAGAAACATTTTATAGACCATTATGATGTAAAACAACATGTAACTGTACAAAAGAACAATTATTTTTATGTGGTGGTTTAGAGCTCCGTGAGATATTGTTGCGTGAGAAACGCAAATGATAGAACTATATATCATAGGATCTACTTTTTTAAAAATTATTAAAATTATGTTTACATGTGCATGCACAAGTGAATAATACATATACATGATAAATGTACATAGTATGGTCTGCAAGGTTAATGGGTCCCTCTGCGATGCTGAGATAAGGGAACCTCAATTTTCCCTGCAATGTTTGAACTTTTTTCTTTACTATGGAAAGAAAAAAGATTGAAAAACAATAACTATTGCTTAAACTTCTGGAAGTTCTAGCCAGTTCAATGAAGTTTTTTTAAAAAGTATTTGAATATGTAAATACCGAAGAGAAAGAAAAAATTTTTTCAACTTGTGGTAAAATGTTTATCCAGTTGTCCAGTTTGAAACTGAATCAATGAGGAAAGCCACTTACATGTCCGCACACACACGTGTGCTTCCATGTCTGCAGAACCGCACGCGTGACCTAATGCAGAAAGTTCTCAGAAATCTGCTGCACAGAGGAGGAAGGTAGAGCGGTGCAGCCTGGCTCCTGAGATTACTCCCGCCTCCCACAGGCTCCACTGGAAGGTTCCACGAATGGCTCCAGCTCCGGACAGAAGCAAGCAATATCACACGTCTTTTTCTTTTTCTCCCTGGGGAACAGTGGGAAAGCTAGGAAGAGATGGGGGAGCCTTCTGGAAAACACTGTCTGGCAATGATATCGTTTGATACTTTCTCCCCGTTATTTTTGTCTTAGTAATAGAAGCAAAATAGGTTCATTTTAGAAAAAAAAAATTATAAAATTTAACAAAGCAAAAAAGGAAAAGAAAAATTATCTCAATCTTTTTTACTAGAGATAATTACCTCTTGGCATAGTGCCCTTATGTACTTACACCTTTATCTTAGTTGATTTTATATCATTGTTGTGAAAAACACTTTTTTTCTTCTCGCACTCTAGTTTTCCTTAGGTGACTTCTTTTTTGAATAGATATGACATGTACATGGTAGAAAAGTCAAAAGGTACAAAAGAGGGCGCAGTGGAAAGTAAGTCTCCCTCCTTCCCCAGCCACCACCCAGCTCCCCTCCCTGGGCAATGAATATGGGGAGGGGGGTTGGGTTGGTAGATGGGTGGGTGCATGGGTGCATGGGTGGGTAGGTGGTGGATGTGTGTATAGGTGGATGGGTGGGTGGGTGGATGGGGGTGGGTGGATGATATACACACTTTTTCCTTGTACAATACTTTTCTAATGGAATTTTTAAAAATTATATTCCTTTCCTCATGAAGAAAAAGAACAAGAAGGAAACAAGGACAGGAGGAGGAGGAGGAGGAGGCGGAGGCACTGGCGACTCCTGAGCAGCGACTTTTCCGGGCTCATGGGGTCTTTGAGAACTGGAGTGATCTCTGGCTTCCCAAGGCACACCCTGGAAAGGGTGGGAGTTGAGTGTACAGCCCGGCCAGCCCTGCTGCCTCGTGATTTGGAGGAGATGGCTGGATAGACTCCTCCAAATCTCTCTCAAGATAGGATTTCAGGATGGCTCAGCCATGAGTCCCTCTATCCTGAAAAGATGCAAAGTTCTGAATCAATAGTTTTTTAACCCATAACATGGAATTTCTTTCTTATTATAAAAGTAATACATGATCATTTTTTTAAAAAATCAGAAAGTATATAGAAGTATAAAAGATAAAAAAGACATTTAAAATATTTATCATCCTATCATTTATATTGTTGTTTAATCCTTAAATATTAATATTGCTACTGAGCTAAAAATTTAAAATAAAGCAAATTGAACAGGAAACTTAACACATCTCAACAAGTCACAACACAAAAAAAGGATTGAAAAATGTTTCAAATGAATATAGGTGTTATTTTAGAAAATGTCTAACATTCCTTATAATGCAGGATTTCAATATGAAATGTTGATTAACTTGTTTCCTTTACCCTGTGTCTTTTCTCGGCTGGGACAGAAGCATTCGGAAGTGATATAGTCCTTGAGGATGAATTTTAAAGCAAATCATCTACGCCAAATAATTCATCATGTGGGGACTCGTCTCCACATTCAATTGCTGGCATTGTGGAGTGCCAGTGTGCACTCGGGTTCCTTTCTTTGCCCCGGCCTCTTGTAATTAGGCAATCAGAGACCAAGACTGTCACTTCACAGGGAGCATGACGGCAAGTCAGTAAAACCACAGCAGCACAGATCCCACTATTTGAAAGTGTGATTAAGCGTCAACAGGGGCTGATTTTCTTAAACAAGTCAATCTTCTTTTACGGCTAGTATAAATGAATAGCTTAATCCAAAAAAATGCTTAAAACATTATTCATAACAAGCTTGCCTTTCATATTTTTGAAGTCACATACTTGTATTTGTTCAAGAAAAACAAACTTTTTTTTATCCTAGTTTATGTTATGTGTAATGTTTACCTTAAGGTATTAAAATCACTTAAAATGAAATATTTTGTTTTTTCTCTGAACTATTCCAAAATAGTGAGATTTTACTGTATAAAGTTTTCCAGGATATTTGTCCTTTTTTTGGAGCTTTTATATTTTTTTTTAATCACACAAAAACATGTTCTTTATAGAAAAAATTAGAAAATATAGTTAAGTTTTAAAACATTTAAAAGATATGGAGGTCTGAACTTGAACCAGTAATAAAGGGAAGACATTCATGAGAGATGTTCCAAGTGAATTTGAGTTAATTTCCCAGCATTAAGGTAATTAGAACACACAGATTGATTATTCCGAATTTATTTTATTTTTAAAAGATTGCATGTCAAAGTTGCTATTAGTTTTCTTCCATATAACCAAATAGAGAAGATGTTGGCTAATTCAACTCGCAACTGCACTATACCTAATTAGTCAGAAACCAGTGCTTTTTAATTCCAATTGTAAAATATCCAAGGGAAAAGAGTCCCAGTTTGCCTGAATGAAGTGTTACTAAATTTACTTCTTGCTCTTAATAGCTTTCCCGTAAAGACGCCCTTCATTAGGGTTAATTCAAACCTCTGAAGCCACAGCATAGCCCCAGTTTTGCTCATGGGATCGGTTGTGTTTGAGTCTCTTGCCCTTGACTTGCGCTTCTGTCATCAAGGCACGAGGCTCGATTTCTAGGCTGTTCGGCTTTTCCCTGTCTAATGTCAATAACCCACCCATCCTTAGCTGTTGGGTAGGGACAATTACTTGAATTGCATACATGACACACACATTCATAAATCTACTTTCAAACACAATTTCTAAAATTTTTACGACCAGTAGGGCTAATTTTCTGATAAAAAAAAAGTTTTGTAAAACCATGTAAAAATTACACAAGAAATGCTCAAATACATTCTTATTGTAAAAGATTCAAAAGTGCAGAAGTATGCACAGTAAAACACTAAAGCATCCTCCCACCTCTCTCCCCACCTTTTTCACATCCAACTCTTTTACTGTCTGCACTTAAGTTCCAATTCCTAGCCATTCTGTCAGCACGTTTTGAAAATGTTTCCCCCAAGACTTGATTAGACCTTATTTTCTCTGTCTGTGTAGTGCTAGAAGAAATGCAGATCCATATAAGCAAACGTACAGTTAATTGTCAGTAGATAAAACACCTTACGTCCTCCTGTGGAAGCTGCATACTCAGATCTAGTAGCTGCTACTTGATACCGACTTCATGTCATACATAAAAGTAACATTAAAAACATGAAAAAATAATATCTAATGTCATATCGCTGGTCTACTGTATTCAGCATCCAGCCTCTGGTAATTGAACCAGGACTCACTCATACAGAAAAGCATGACAGACATCCTCTACAAACCCCCCCCATCCCCCCAAAAAAGCCTGATTTAGCTTCAATTTCTCTTTATAGACCTGTTCTACTTAAATGATCTTTGTGGCATTAAGGGACCTTCTAATTGGCTGAGTGACCTTGGGAATGTCACATAACCTCAAGGGCCTCATTTTCATCATGTATAAGTCAGCTAGTCAGATTACTCCACTTCTAAATTTCCCCCCTGCTTCTAAATTCTTTTATCTTCTTTACTGTCCTCAAGTGATAGGCTAAAAATAAGATGATATTATCAGGAATATTAAAAAAGACATAGTAAGTATTTTCCCCTGGGGAATTTTTTGTCTTGTTTTCCTATTTAAAATATTAATTGAGAGACCTTGCCATCAATTTGACATTTGAAATCAACAAGCTAGAATTGATTTTTGTTCCGGGCCAGAGAGACACCAAGTGTCTGCACTCGGCTGTAAGCCCGGGCCAGGGAAGGCATCCGCTGAGCTGAGAGGCTGGGTTCTAGCTGAGGAGAGAAGCAAAAGTTCAAAGTCAAGAAACAATTTCAAACATCAAGTCCCGCAGATGAGGCAAGTACTTGAAGGGGAAAGAAAACCACACTTCAGACAAGACCAGAAACAGATTGAGTATCAGAGTGGGGAAAAAGATAGCACCATGGTGGACAGAACAACAACTCTGTGTTGGTTCTCCGTTGCTGCATAACAAATGACCACAAAGCTAGCAGCTCAAAAGAGCAGATACGTATTTCCTCATACGCTTTCTCAGAGTCAGGGATCGGGGAGCAACTCCACGGGATGGTCTGGCCCAGGGCTTCTCATGAGGTTATGGTCAGCTGTTGGGCGGGGCTCCAGCCTCTGCATCCCTGGCCAGGGCTGGAGGACCTGCTTCCGGGCTCACTGGCATGGCATTGGGAGGAGACTTCTCCACACGGGCTTCTTGGAAGGGCTGCTCATGACACAGTTTCCCCAAGTCAGGTAATCTGAGTGTGAGACTGCAAGAAAGACACCAAAAGGAATGCCACAGTGCGTTTCATAACATAACCTCAGAAATGACATATAATCACTTTCACCAAATTCTCCTGGTCACAAACACCAACTCTAGTACAGTGTGGAAGGGGACCACACAGTGAGGAGTGTTGGGAATCACTGGGGCCATCGTAAGGGCTGGCTACGAGTCCCATGTCACAGCCCATCCATTTGGGGATAGCTTTATTGGCATTAAGAAAAGGAAAACTCAGTGTTAAGAGTGAGCTGAGGCTTAAAGGTAACGAGTGCAAGGAGCTGGCAAACAAGGGGAGGGGGACAGGATTGTCCGCATGAAAAAAATTGACAGAGTAGAGCAGGAGCTGTCAAACTTCTGTAAAGGGCCAGATAGTCAACATTTCACTGAGGCTTAAAGGTAACGAGTGCAAGGAGCTGGCAAACAAGGGGAGGGGGACAGGATTGTCTGCATGAAAAAAATTGACAGAGTAGAGCAGGAGCTGTCAAACTTCTGTAAAGGGCCAGATAGTCAACATTTCGGCTTTGTGGGCCTCATGTCCTCTGTCAAAATTACTAAGCTCTGCCACTGTAGACTGAAAGCGGCCATAGACGATGTATAAAAGGATGAGCATGATTGTGTTCCAATAAAACTTCACTTATGGAGACTGAAATCTGAATTTTATACAATTTTCATGTATTGCAAAACATTATTTGTTGGGTTTTTTAAAAACTTAAAAATGTAAAACCTGTTCTTAGCTCACATGCTATACAAAAACAGAACGTGGCCAGACTTGGCCGGCGGTCCCTAGTTTACAGTTCCTGAGACAGAATGAATGTGGATGGCTGAGGCCAAGTTACCTGATGGAAACAGGAGCAACGTCACAGAGCACTGCTTTACAGGATAAGTTCTAATTATAATAATATGGTGAATACTTCAAGTAATCAAACCTCAAAATATGTAAGATCCCCTGAAAATGTTCATGAGCAACTTTAAACTTCTAAGGTTTTAATTAGGAATGCCGAAGAATATGGAACCAGACCAAATACAGAGGAAACAAAGGTTTAATCAAAAACTAAGCTAAAATAAAATAAATAATAATAAGCCAAACTTTTAGAAAGAGGGAGTAGAACTGTGGTTACTAGAAGAGGGAAAGTTGAGAGAGGGGAGGGGGGAAAGTGAGAGGTTGGTTAATGTGTGCAAACTTACAGCTAGATAGGAAAAATAAGTTCTGCTGGTGTACATTCGAGCTAGACATCTATAATTAATAATAATTTACTACATGCTATCAAATGGCTAGAAGAGGAAATCAAACGTTCACATCACAATGAAACGATTTGTTTTGCAATGATGAAGATGCTAATTACCCTGATTTGATCACCACACATTATCTATATATATTGAAATATAACCCTGTACCCGTAGATATGTATAATCAATATGTTTTGGTTTTAAAAAACTTATAAACTTTTAGAAAGAAAAATGCAGAGGGATTTTTTAAACAAATGCTATGCAAATATTTCATTTGGTCATATCTACTTGTTAAAAATCCTTTCCCCATTTTTTGATAAAATGATTAAAAAACAATTTGATATATAATTAATTAGGAGGTTATAGTCAATTTAAGCTAAAATGAAGAAAGCCACAGGAATTTGAGATTAAGAATTAATATTTTAAAAACTGAACTTTTGAGACCAATGAATAGACTTTGAAGTCGTGAATCAACCTTAGTAAAGGTGTAAGTGACAAAATAGCAGGACAATGCACTAAACATCCTCAAGTGCATTATGATAGTTCGGGGAGAATGTTGGTGATGATAACTCAACTCCTGCTGTTTTGAATTTAATTTTGTCCTTTAAAAAGATGAGGAACACAATAAGAAAAATTATTATGCATATTATCCGTGTTTTCCAAATCAGAAAAAAAAAAAAAAGAATCAGCCTGTTTCCTTTAATGATCACTTAGATTTCATTCTAAGAGCATATTAAATTCAGGTCTCTTTAACAGAATAACAGGGTAAGGAGCCATCTTCAGGGTAGTAGCTTCCTAACTGCCAATGGCCTCAAAGTCCTCCAAGTCATCCTCAGGGTTACTTGACAGACAGGAAATGTCTCTATACTAGCCAAATCACCACACAACTATGCCACTCCATTTCTTAGTACAACACACTCATTTCTTCCTTACTCATCTAT
>NW_007735033.1:67974-68612 GCF_000696425.1 Galeopterus variegatus
CAAGGACCAGACCCCATACAGCAAGAAACCTGTGAAATTACTGAAAAGGAATTCTGAGTAAAAATCTCAAGGAAACACAATGAGATAGAAGAAGACACAGTTAGACGACACAATGAACTGAGTAAAACTATCCAGGATATGAATGACAAAATTTATAAAGAGATTAATACTTTTAAAAAGAGTGTAGCAGAACTCATGGAACTGAAGGAGTCATTCAACAAAATAAAAACACAACTGAGAGTGTAAGCAGCAGGCTAGAGTAAGCAGAAGACAGAGTTACTGATCTTGAAGACAATCTTTTTGAAATAACTCAAGCAGACAAAATGAAAAAGAAAAAATAATTTTAAAAAATGAAGAAAACCTAAGAGAAATAGCAGGCAACCTTAAGCACACAAACATCTGAATCATGGGTGTTCCTGAAGGGGAGAAGAAAAGAGAAGGCATTGAGAATATATACAATGAAATAATAGCAGAGAGCTTCCCAGGTATAGGGAGAGATATGGACCATCAGATTCAGGAGGCCCAAAGATCCCCAATCAGATCAATCCAAAAGGTCCTCTCTGAGACATAGTATAGTCAAACTGGCAAAACTCAAAGACAAAGAGAGAATCCTAAAATAGTGAGAGAAAAGCATCAAG